>NW_026608543.1:0-300000 GCF_029499605.1 Hyla sarda | reverse complement strand
AGGTGTGCTGGCTACTCAAATGATCCAATTAAGGAGGCCATTTAGTCAGCAGCAGCAGAAGTCCTGTGCCTGGACGCTCCAACAGCGGCCAGACACAAGCAGAAGCAGAAGCAGCAGAAGCAGCAGCAGCACCACCTTTTGTTTTTTGGCTGCAGCAGCAGCAGCAAGGCCCACAGGGCTGGCTAGCTGGCTAGCCAGCAAGCAGGTAGCAATGAAAGTAGGAATCTTTCTTTTTAACCCTGTAAGGGGGTGGTGCACTGTACCCGAAGATACTGCCATATCGGGTCAATGCATAGGGCGACGGAAGCAAGCTTCGAAATCGGCCCCCGTTCTCAAAAATCCATTTAATATATGGTCCCCAGATAGGGGACGTATCAGATATTAAACTGATAAGAACAGATACTACACTTGATCTTAGCCAAAAGGCCGAGAAGCGATAACCGTGAAAGGGGCGGGCCCAACAAGGTCCCCTTCATGGGCACTATCACTGCTTGCTGTCAGGGAGGCTGCCAGACAATTTTCCATGCACACTCTGGGCTGGGGGGCAGTCAACCACCAGTACACACAGCAGAACCTAAACCCATACCATTATTGCTAAGCAGCAAGACAGGGGCCCATTGCACTCCCACGGGGCCTTTTTAAATGCAATCCATAACCCGGATTTGCCAGGAACCCTTCTTACTCCTCCTACTTGCATGTGACACTGGGCTTAGGATCTGCATAGGAAACACACACACAAGCACACACCTACCTTTGTTGCCTGCAGATGCCTCCTTGGCTGTCCCCAAACGGTATCAAACCAACACCCACGGGAAGCTGTAAGCATAGAGGACATGCCTGCACCCCATTGGACTTACCTGTGTGGGTTAAATCCGGGTTATTTGACAACCTATGGCGGTGATGGTTCTGCTCAGGCAGAGCAGTGCTGATGCTCCTCATAAAGCTGTCGCTGCTGTGAAGGTTCTAGGTGACATCACAAATCCCTATGGTTACATACACAACAAAGCTGGGTTGTTGTTGTTTACACTCTGCAAGGCCTGTGGAAGTGAGTGACATCATAGCACTGTAGTTCTGAGGGTTCTAGATGGATGCAACAATCTCCTGTTGCTTCTATGAAGGCCATAATAGACGACATCACCAAACAGCTCCATAGTCACATACACAGCAAAGGAGAGATGTTGTTTACACCTAGTGATGTCAGTGGTATTGAGTGACATCACAGCACAGTGCTAAGGCTCCTGGGCCTGGACACAGCAGCGGCTGCAATATCTCAACGGAGAATACGTTTATATATATGTGTGTGTGTGCGCGTATATATATATATATATATATATATATATATATATATATATATATTTCTCCGCCGAAATCACTTTTAAACCCATTTCCACCTTTTTTTCCCTTCTCTTCCTCTTACTTTTTTTTCACGTTTTTTTACGTTTTTCTCCTTTTCGCCTCTTTTCTGGGCGTATTATTCTTCTTTTTCTTCTTTTTTTTCGTCTAATGCATACCCCATCAGTGCAGCAATGCTTATTCAATACCGCCAGCAGATGGAGACACTGGGGGATAATTTTCTAAGGATTTATACTGATTTTTCCTGTCTGAATTTGTCGCACAGAAAGTTGCAGGCCAAATATGTGTGACATTTCTGCGACTTTAGCTTCTAGAGCATTTTTACAACATTATACATAGGTGCTGAATACATAAAAAGCGACTGTTCAGCGACAGACAAGTCGCATCGGCTGAAAGTAGGCCAGAATGTCAGTCCATGTTGGAGCAGGTTTAGATACAGTCTAAAGTATAGATCTCAAAGTCTGTGCACAGAATTTAGCAAGGGCCTCGCACCTTCTGATGCATCAGGTAGGTGCACAATAGCATAGCCTAACCCTCTGTACTTTGGTCTATATTGATGCGGGACATAGACAGCCAGCTGATGACCAATCCATTAGTGCAATGGATGGCTGGAAGCATTTGTCTTTGCCTTTGCAATACCACAGAAGCAATGCATGGTCAATGTACAGCAATGACACACCTGTGTGAACAGCCAGGAGACCCCCCCCCATGTTATGTTACATAGTTACATAGTTAGTACGGTCGAAAAAAGACATATGTCCATCAAGTTCAACCAGGGAATTAAGGGGTAGGGGTGTGGCGCGATATTGGGGAAGGGATGAGATTTTATATTTCTTCATAAGCATTAATCTTATTTTGTCAATTAGGAACATTCAGCACCCACCCGCTATCAAGGCAGCTGCCTATCATGTCATGCCCTACCTGCACAGGTGTGCTGGCTACTCAAATGATCCAATTAAGGAGGCCATTTAGTCAGCAGCAGCAGAAGTCCTGTGCCTGGACGCTCCAACAGCGGCCAGACACAAGCAGAAGCAGAAGCAGCAGAAGCAGCAGCAGCACCACCTTTTGTTTTTTGGCTGCAGCAGCAGCAGCAAGGCCCACAGGGCTGGCTAGCTGGCTAGCCAGCAAGCAGGTAGCAATGAAAGTAGGAATCTTTCTTTTTAACCCTGTAAGGGGGTGGTGCACTGTACCCGAAGATACTGCCATATCGGGTCAATGCATAGGGCGACGGAAGCAAGCTTCGAAATCGGCCCCCGTTCTCAAAAATCCATTTAATATATGGTCCCCAGATAGGGGACGTATCAGATATTAAACTGATAAGAACAGATACTACACTTGATCTTAGCCAAAAGGCCGAGAAGCGATAACCGTGAAAGGGGCGGGCCCAACAAGGTCCCCTTCATGGGCACTATCACTGCTTGCTGTCAGGGAGGCTGCCAGACAATTTTCCATGCACACTCTGGGCTGGGGGGCAGTCAACCACCAGTACACACAGCAGAACCTAAACCCATACCATTATTGCTAAGCAGCAAGACAGGGGCCCATTGCACTCCCACGGGGCCTTTTTAAATGCAATCCATAACCCGGATTTGCCAGGAACCCTTCTTACTCCTCCTACTTGCATGTGACACTGGGCTTAGGATCTGCATAGGAAACACACACACAAGCACACACCTACCTTTGTTGCCTGCAGATGCCTCCTTGGCTGTCCCCAAACGGTATCAAACCAACACCCACGGGAAGCTGTAAGCATAGAGGACATGCCTGCACCCCATTGGACTTACCTGTGTGGGTTAAATCCGGGTTATTTGACAACCTATGGCGGTGATGGTTCTGCTCAGGCAGAGCAGTGCTGATGCTCCTCATAAAGCTGTCGCTGCTGTGAAGGTTCTAGGTGACATCACAAATCCCTATGGTTACATACACAACAAAGCTGGGTTGTTGTTGTTTACACTCTGCAAGGCCTGTGGAAGTGAGTGACATCATAGCACTGTAGTTCTGAGGGTTCTAGATGGATGCAACAATCTCCTGTTGCTTCTATGAAGGCCATAATAGACGACATCACCAAACAGCTCCATAGTCACATACACAGCAAAGGAGAGATGTTGTTTACACCTAGTGATGTCAGTGGTATTGAGTGACATCACAGCACAGTGCTAAGGCTCCTGGGCCTGGACACAGCAGCGGCTGCAATATCTCAACGGAGAATACGTTTATATATATGTGTGTGTGTGCGCGTATATATATATATATATATATATATATATATATATATATATATTTCTCCGCCGAAATCACTTTTAAACCCATTTCCACCTTTTTTTCCCTTCTCTTCCTCTTACTTTTTTTTCACGTTTTTTTACGTTTTTCTCCTTTTCGCCTCTTTTCTGGGCGTATTATTCTTCTTTTTCTTCTTTTTTTTCGTCTAATGCATACCCCATCAGTGCAGCAATGCTTATTCAATACCGCCAGCAGATGGAGACACTGGGGGATAATTTTCTAAGGATTTATACTGATTTTTCCTGTCTGAATTTGTCGCACAGAAAGTTGCAGGCCAAATATGTGTGACATTTCTGCGACTTTAGCTTCTAGAGCATTTTTACAACATTATACATAGGTGCTGAATACATAAAAAGCGACTGTTCAGCGACAGACAAGTCGCATCGGCTGAAAGTAGGCCAGAATGTCAGTCCATGTTGGAGCAGGTTTAGATACAGTCTAAAGTATAGATCTCAAAGTCTGTGCACAGAATTTAGCAAGGGCCTCGCACCTTCTGATGCATCAGGTAGGTGCACAATAGCATAGCCTAACCCTCTGTACTTTGGTCTATATTGATGCGGGACATAGACAGCCAGCTGATGACCAATCCATTAGTGCAATGGATGGCTGGAAGCATTTGTCTTTGCCTTTGCAATACCACAGAAGCAATGCATGGTCAATGTACAGCAATGACACACCTGTGTGAACAGCCAGGAGACCCCCCCCCATGTTATGTTACATAGTTACATAGTTAGTACGGTCGAAAAAAGACATATGTCCATCAAGTTCAACCAGGGAATTAAGGGGTAGGGGTGTGGCGCGATATTGGGGAAGGGATGAGATTTTATATTTCTTCATAAGCATTAATCTTATTTTGTCAATTAGGAACATTCAGCACCCACCCGCTATCAAGGCAGCTGCCTATCATGTCATGCCCTACCTGCACAGGTGTGCTGGCTACTCAAATGATCCAATTAAGGAGGCCATTTAGTCAGCAGCAGCAGAAGTCCTGTGCCTGGACGCTCCAACAGCGGCCAGACACAAGCAGAAGCAGAAGCAGCAGAAGCAGCAGCAGCACCACCTTTTGTTTTTTGGCTGCAGCAGCAGCAGCAAGGCCCACAGGGCTGGCTAGCTGGCTAGCCAGCAAGCAGGTAGCAATGAAAGTAGGAATCTTTCTTTTTAACCCTGTAAGGGGGTGGTGCACTGTACCCGAAGATACTGCCATATCGGGTCAATGCATAGGGCGACGGAAGCAAGCTTCGAAATCGGCCCCCGTTCTCAAAAATCCATTTAATATATGGTCCCCAGATAGGGGACGTATCAGATATTAAACTGATAAGAACAGATACTACACTTGATCTTAGCCAAAAGGCCGAGAAGCGATAACCGTGAAAGGGGCGGGCCCAACAAGGTCCCCTTCATGGGCACTATCACTGCTTGCTGTCAGGGAGGCTGCCAGACAATTTTCCATGCACACTCTGGGCTGGGGGGCAGTCAACCACCAGTACACACAGCAGAACCTAAACCCATACCATTATTGCTAAGCAGCAAGACAGGGGCCCATTGCACTCCCACGGGGCCTTTTTAAATGCAATCCATAACCCGGATTTGCCAGGAACCCTTCTTACTCCTCCTACTTGCATGTGACACTGGGCTTAGGATCTGCATAGGAAACACACACACAAGCACACACCTACCTTTGTTGCCTGCAGATGCCTCCTTGGCTGTCCCCAAACGGTATCAAACCAACACCCACGGGAAGCTGTAAGCATAGAGGACATGCCTGCACCCCATTGGACTTACCTGTGTGGGTTAAATCCGGGTTATTTGACAACCTATGGCGGTGATGGTTCTGCTCAGGCAGAGCAGTGCTGATGCTCCTCATAAAGCTGTCGCTGCTGTGAAGGTTCTAGGTGACATCACAAATCCCTATGGTTACATACACAACAAAGCTGGGTTGTTGTTGTTTACACTCTGCAAGGCCTGTGGAAGTGAGTGACATCATAGCACTGTAGTTCTGAGGGTTCTAGATGGATGCAACAATCTCCTGTTGCTTCTATGAAGGCCATAATAGACGACATCACCAAACAGCTCCATAGTCACATACACAGCAAAGGAGAGATGTTGTTTACACCTAGTGATGTCAGTGGTATTGAGTGACATCACAGCACAGTGCTAAGGCTCCTGGGCCTGGACACAGCAGCGGCTGCAATATCTCAACGGAGAATACGTTTATATATATGTGTGTGTGTGCGCGTATATATATATATATATATATATATATATATATATATATATATATTTCTCCGCCGAAATCACTTTTAAACCCATTTCCACCTTTTTTTCCCTTCTCTTCCTCTTACTTTTTTTTCACGTTTTTTTACGTTTTTCTCCTTTTCGCCTCTTTTCTGGGCGTATTATTCTTCTTTTTCTTCTTTTTTTTCGTCTAATGCATACCCCATCAGTGCAGCAATGCTTATTCAATACCGCCAGCAGATGGAGACACTGGGGGATAATTTTCTAAGGATTTATACTGATTTTTCCTGTCTGAATTTGTCGCACAGAAAGTTGCAGGCCAAATATGTGTGACATTTCTGCGACTTTAGCTTCTAGAGCATTTTTACAACATTATACATAGGTGCTGAATACATAAAAAGCGACTGTTCAGCGACAGACAAGTCGCATCGGCTGAAAGTAGGCCAGAATGTCAGTCCATGTTGGAGCAGGTTTAGATACAGTCTAAAGTATAGATCTCAAAGTCTGTGCACAGAATTTAGCAAGGGCCTCGCACCTTCTGATGCATCAGGTAGGTGCACAATAGCATAGCCTAACCCTCTGTACTTTGGTCTATATTGATGCGGGACATAGACAGCCAGCTGATGACCAATCCATTAGTGCAATGGATGGCTGGAAGCATTTGTCTTTGCCTTTGCAATACCACAGAAGCAATGCATGGTCAATGTACAGCAATGACACACCTGTGTGAACAGCCAGGAGACCCCCCCCATGTTATGTTACATAGTTACATAGTTAGTACGGTCGAAAAAAGACATATGTCCATCAAGTTCAACCAGGGAATTAAGGGGTAGGGGTGTGGCGCGATATTGGGGAAGGGATGAGATTTTATATTTCTTCATAAGCATTAATCTTATTTTGTCAATTAGGAACATTCAGCACCCACCCGCTATCAAGGCAGCTGCCTATCATGTCATGCCCTACCTGCACAGGTGTGCTGGCTACTCAAATGATCCAATTAAGGAGGCCATTTAGTCAGCAGCAGCAGAAGTCCTGTGCCTGGACGCTCCAACAGCGGCCAGACACAAGCAGAAGCAGAAGCAGCAGAAGCAGCAGCAGCACCACCTTTTGTTTTTTGGCTGCAGCAGCAGCAGCAAGGCCCACAGGGCTGGCTAGCTGGCTAGCCAGCAAGCAGGTAGCAATGAAAGTAGGAATCTTTCTTTTTAACCCTGTAAGGGGGTGGTGCACTGTACCCGAAGATACTGCCATATCGGGTCAATGCATAGGGCGACGGAAGCAAGCTTCGAAATCGGCCCCCGTTCTCAAAAATCCATTTAATATATGGTCCCCAGATAGGGGACGTATCAGATATTAAACTGATAAGAACAGATACTACACTTGATCTTAGCCAAAAGGCCGAGAAGCGATAACCGTGAAAGGGGCGGGCCCAACAAGGTCCCCTTCATGGGCACTATCACTGCTTGCTGTCAGGGAGGCTGCCAGACAATTTTCCATGCACACTCTGGGCTGGGGGGCAGTCAACCACCAGTACACACAGCAGAACCTAAACCCATACCATTATTGCTAAGCAGCAAGACAGGGGCCCATTGCACTCCCACGGGGCCTTTTTAAATGCAATCCATAACCCGGATTTGCCAGGAACCCTTCTTACTCCTCCTACTTGCATGTGACACTGGGCTTAGGATCTGCATAGGAAACACACACACAAGCACACACCTACCTTTGTTGCCTGCAGATGCCTCCTTGGCTGTCCCCAAACGGTATCAAACCAACACCCACGGGAAGCTGTAAGCATAGAGGACATGCCTGCACCCCATTGGACTTACCTGTGTGGGTTAAATCCGGGTTATTTGACAACCTATGGCGGTGATGGTTCTGCTCAGGCAGAGCAGTGCTGATGCTCCTCATAAAGCTGTCGCTGCTGTGAAGGTTCTAGGTGACATCACAAATCCCTATGGTTACATACACAACAAAGCTGGGTTGTTGTTGTTTACACTCTGCAAGGCCTGTGGAAGTGAGTGACATCATAGCACTGTAGTTCTGAGGGTTCTAGATGGATGCAACAATCTCCTGTTGCTTCTATGAAGGCCATAATAGACGACATCACCAAACAGCTCCATAGTCACATACACAGCAAAGGAGAGATGTTGTTTACACCTAGTGATGTCAGTGGTATTGAGTGACATCACAGCACAGTGCTAAGGCTCCTGGGCCTGGACACAGCAGCGGCTGCAATATCTCAACGGAGAATACGTTTATATATATGTGTGTGTGTGCGCGTATATATATATATATATATATATATATATATATATATATATTTCTCCGCCGAAATCACTTTTAAACCCATTTCCACCTTTTTTTCCCTTCTCTTCCTCTTACTTTTTTTTCACGTTTTTTTACGTTTTTCTCCTTTTCGCCTCTTTTCTGGGCGTATTATTCTTCTTTTTCTTCTTTTTTTTCGTCTAATGCATACCCCATCAGTGCAGCAATGCTTATTCAATACCGCCAGCAGATGGAGACACTGGGGGATAATTTTCTAAGGATTTATACTGATTTTTCCTGTCTGAATTTGTCGCACAGAAAGTTGCAGGCCAAATATGTGTGACATTTCTGCGACTTTAGCTTCTAGAGCATTTTTACAACATTATACATAGGTGCTGAATACATAAAAAGCGACTGTTCAGCGACAGACAAGTCGCATCGGCTGAAAGTAGGCCAGAATGTCAGTCCATGTTGGAGCAGGTTTAGATACAGTCTAAAGTATAGATCTCAAAGTCTGTGCACAGAATTTAGCAAGGGCCTCGCACCTTCTGATGCATCAGGTAGGTGCACAATAGCATAGCCTAACCCTCTGTACTTTGGTCTATATTGATGCGGGACATAGACAGCCAGCTGATGACCAATCCATTAGTGCAATGGATGGCTGGAAGCATTTGTCTTTGCCTTTGCAATACCACAGAAGCAATGCATGGTCAATGTACAGCAATGACACACCTGTGTGAACAGCCAGGAGACCCCCCCCATGTTATGTTACATAGTTACATAGTTAGTACGGTCGAAAAAAGACATATGTCCATCAAGTTCAACCAGGGAATTAAGGGGTAGGGGTGTGGCGCGATATTGGGGAAGGGATGAGATTTTATATTTCTTCATAAGCATTAATCTTATTTTGTCAATTAGGAACATTCAGCACCCACCCGCTATCAAGGCAGCTGCCTATCATGTCATGCCCTACCTGCACAGGTGTGCTGGCTACTCAAATGATCCAATTAAGGAGGCCATTTAGTCAGCAGCAGCAGAAGTCCTGTGCCTGGACGCTCCAACAGCGGCCAGACACAAGCAGAAGCAGAAGCAGCAGAAGCAGCAGAAGCAGCAGCAGCACCACCTTTTGTTTTTTGGCTGCAGCAGCAGCAGCAAGGCCCACAGGGCTGGCTAGCTGGCTAGCCAGCAAGCAGGTAGCAATGAAAGTAGGAATCTTTCTTTTTAACCCTGTAAGGGGGTGGTGCACTGTACCCGAAGATACTGCCATATCGGGTCAATGCATAGGGCGACGGAAGCAAGCTTCGAAATCGGCCCCCGTTCTCAAAAATCCATTTAATATATGGTCCCCAGATAGGGGACGTATCAGATATTAAACTGATAAGAACAGATACTACACTTGATCTTAGCCAAAAGGCCGAGAAGCGATAACCGTGAAAGGGGCGGGCCCAACAAGGTCCCCTTCATGGGCACTATCACTGCTTGCAGTCAGGGAGGCTGCCAGACAATTTTCCATGCACACTCTGGGCTGGGGGGCAGTCAACCACCAGTACACACAGCAGAACCTAAACCCATACCATTATTGCTAAGCAGCAAGACAGGGGCCCATTGCACTCCCACGGGGCCTTTTTAAATGCAATCCATAACCCGGATTTGCCAGGAACCCTTCTTACTCCTCCTACTTGCATGTGACACTGGGCTTAGGATCTGCATAGGAAACACACACACAAGCACACACCTACCTTTGTTGCCTGCAGATGCCTCCTTGGCTGTCCCCAAACGGTATCAAACCAACACCCACGGGAAGCTGTAAGCATAGAGGACATGCCTGCACCCCATTGGACTTACCTGTGTGGGTTAAATCCGGGTTATTTGACAACCTATGGCGGTGATGGTTCTGCTCAGGCAGAGCAGTGCTGATGCTCCTCATAAAGCTGTCGCTGCTGTGAAGGTTCTAGGTGACATCACAAATCCCTATGGTTACATACACAACAAAGCTGGGTTGTTGTTGTTTACACTCTGCAAGGCCTGTGGAAGTGAGTGACATCATAGCACTGTAGTTCTGAGGGTTCTAGATGGATGCAACAATCTCCTGTTGCTTCTATGAAGGCCATAATAGACGACATCACCAAACAGCTCCATAGTCACATACACAGCAAAGGAGAGATGTTGTTTACACCTAGTGATGTCAGTGGTATTGAGTGACATCACAGCACAGTGCTAAGGCTCCTGGGTGGACACAGCAGCGGCTGCAATATCTCAACGGAGAATACGTTTATATATATGTGTGTGTGTGCGCGTATATATATATATATATATATATATATATATATATATATATATTTCTCCGCCGAAATCACTTTTAAACCCATTTCCACCTTTTTTTCCCTTCTCTTCCTCTTACTTTTTTTTCACGTTTTTTTACGTTTTTCTCCTTTTCGCCTCTTTTCTGGGCGTATTATTCTTCTTTTTCTTCTTTTTTTTCGTCTAATGCATACCCCATCAGTGCAGCAATGCTTATTCAATACCGCCAGCAGATGGAGACACTGGGGGATAATTTTCTAAGGATTTATACTGATTTTTCCTGTCTGAATTTGTCGCACAGAAAGTTGCAGGCCAAATATGTGTGACATTTCTGTGACTTTAGCTTCTAGAGCATTTTTACAACATTATACATAGGTGCTGAATACATAAAAAGCGACTGTTCAGCGACAGACAAGTCGCATCGGCTGAAAGTAGGCCAGAATGTCAGTCCATGTTGGAGCAGGTTTAGATACAGTCTAAAGTATAGATCTCAAAGTCTGTGCACAGAATTTAGCAAGGGCCTCGCACCTTCTGATGCATCAGGTAGGTGCACAATAGCATAGCCTAACCCTCTGTACTTTGGTCTATATTGATGCGGGACATAGACAGCCAGCTGATGACCAATCCATTAGTGCAATGGATGGCTGGAAGCATTTGTCTTTGCCTTTGCAATACCACAGAAGCAATGCATGGTCAATGTACAGCAATGACACACCTGTGTGAACAGCCAGGAGACCCCCCCCATGTTATGTTACATAGTTACATAGTTAGTACGGTCGAAAAAAGACATATGTCCATCAAGTTCAACCAGGGAATTAAGGGGTAGGGGTGTGGCGCGATATTGGGGAAGGGATGAGATTTTATATTTCTTCATAAGCATTAATCTTATTTTGTCAATTAGGAACATTCAGCACCCACCCGCTATCAAGGCAGCTGCCTATCATGTCATGCCCTACCTGCACAGGTGTGCTGGCTACTCAAATGATCCAATTAAGGAGGCCATTTAGTCAGCAGCAGCAGAAGTCCTGTGCCTGGACGCTCCAACAGCGGCCAGACACAAGCAGAAGCAGAAGCAGCAGAAGCAGCAGCAGCACCACCTTTTGTTTTTTGGCTGCAGCAGCAGCAGCAAGGCCCACAGGGCTGGCTAGCTGGCTAGCCAGCAAGCAGGTAGCAATGAAAGTAGGAATCTTTCTTTTTAACCCTGTAAGGGGGTGGTGCACTGTACCCGAAGATACTGCCATATCGGGTCAATGCATAGGGCGACGGAAGCAAGCTTCGAAATCGGCCCCCGTTCTCAAAAATCCATTTAATATATGGTCCCCAGATAGGGGACGTATCAGATATTAAACTGATAAGAACAGATACTACACTTGATCTTAGCCAAAAGGCCGAGAAGCGATAACCGTGAAAGGGGCGGGCCCAACAAGGTCCCCTTCATGGGCACTATCACTGCTTGCTGTCAGGGAGGCTGCCAGACAATTTTCCATGCACACTCTGGGCTGGGGGGCAGTCAACCACCAGTACACACAGCAGAACCTAAACCCATACCATTATTGCTAAGCAGCAAGACAGGGGCCCATTGCACTCCCACGGGGCCTTTTTAAATGCAATCCATAACCCGGATTTGCCAGGAACCCTTCTTACTCCTCCTACTTGCATGTGACACTGGGCTTAGGATCTGCATAGGAAACACACACACAAGCACACACCTACCTTTGTTGCCTGCAGATGCCTCCTTGGCTGTCCCCAAACGGTATCAAACCAACACCCACGGGAAGCTGTAAGCATAGAGGACATGCCTGCACCCCATTGGACTTACCTGTGTGGGTTAAATCCGGGTTATTTGACAACCTATGGCGGTGATGGTTCTGCTCAGGCAGAGCAGTGCTGATGCTCCTCATAAAGCTGTCGCTGCTGTGAAGGTTCTAGGTGACATCACAAATCCCTATGGTTACATACACAACAAAGCTGGGTTGTTGTTGTTTACACTCTGCAAGGCCTGTGGAAGTGAGTGACATCATAGCACTGTAGTTCTGAGGGTTCTAGATGGATGCAACAATCTCCTGTTGCTTCTATGAAGGCCATAATAGACGACATCACCAAACAGCTCCATAGTCACATACACAGCAAAGGAGAGATGTTGTTTACACCTAGTGATGTCAGTGGTATTGAGTGACATCACAGCACAGTGCTAAGGCTCCTGGGCCTGGACACAGCAGCGGCTGCAATATCTCAACGGAGAATACGTTTATATATATGTGTGTGTGTGCGCGTATATATATATATATATATATATATATATATATATATATATATTTCTCCGCCGAAATCACTTTTAAACCCATTTCCACCTTTTTTTCCCTTCTCTTCCTCTTACTTTTTTTTCACGTTTTTTTACGTTTTTCTCCTTTTCGCCTCTTTTCTGGGCGTATTATTCTTCTTTTTCTTCTTTTTTTTCGTCTAATGCATACCCCATCAGTGCAGCAATGCTTATTCAATACCGCCAGCAGATGGAGACACTGGGGGATAATTTTCTAAGGATTTATACTGATTTTTCCTGTCTGAATTTGTCGCACAGAAAGTTGCAGGCCAAATATGTGTGACATTTCTGCGACTTTAGCTTCTAGAGCATTTTTACAACATTATACATAGGTGCTGAATACATAAAAAGCGACTGTTCAGCGACAGACAAGTCGCATCGGCTGAAAGTAGGCCAGAATGTCAGTCCATGTTGGAGCAGGTTTAGATACAGTCTAAAGTATAGATCTCAAAGTCTGTGCACAGAATTTAGCAAGGGCCTCGCACCTTCTGATGCATCAGGTAGGTGCACAATAGCATAGCCTAACCCTCTGTACTTTGGTCTATATTGATGCGGGACATAGACAGCCAGCTGATGACCAATCCATTAGTGCAATGGATGGCTGGAAGCATTTGTCTTTGCCTTTGCAATACCACAGAAGCAATGCATGGTCAATGTACAGCAATGACACACCTGTGTGAACAGCCAGGAGACCCCCCCCCATGTTATGTTACATAGTTACATAGTTAGTACGGTCGAAAAAAGACATATGTCCATCAAGTTCAACCAGGGAATTAAGGGGTAGGGGTGTGGCGCGATATTGGGGAAGGGATGAGATTTTATATTTCTTCATAAGCATTAATCTTATTTTGTCAATTAGGAACATTCAGCACCCACCCGCTATCAAGGCAGCTGCCTATCATGTCATGCCCTACCTGCACAGGTGTGCTGGCTACTCAAATGATCCAATTAAGGAGGCCATTTAGTCAGCAGCAGCAGAAGTCCTGTGCCTGGACGCTCCAACAGCGGCCAGACACAAGCAGAAGCAGAAGCAGCAGAAGCAGCAGCAGCACCACCTTTTGTTTTTTGGCTGCAGCAGCAGCAGCAAGGCCCACAGGGCTGGCTAGCTGGCTAGCCAGCAAGCAGGTAGCAATGAAAGTAGGAATCTTTCTTTTTAACCCTGTAAGGGGGTGGTGCACTGTACCCGAAGATACTGCCATATCGGGTCAATGCATAGGGCGACGGAAGCAAGCTTCGAAATCGGCCCCCGTTCTCAAAAATCCATTTAATATATGGTCCCCAGATAGGGGACGTATCAGATATTAAACTGATAAGAACAGATACTACACTTGATCTTAGCCAAAAGGCCGAGAAGCGATAACCGTGAAAGGGGCGGGCCCAACAAGGTCCCCTTCATGGGCACTATCACTGCTTGCTGTCAGGGAGGCTGCCAGACAATTTTCCATGCACACTCTGGGCTGGGGGGCAGTCAACCACCAGTACACACAGCAGAACCTAAACCCATACCATTATTGCTAAGCAGCAAGACAGGGGCCCATTGCACTCCCACGGGGCCTTTTTAAATGCAATCCATAACCCGGATTTGCCAGGAACCCTTCTTACTCCTCCTACTTGCATGTGACACTGGGCTTAGGATCTGCATAGGAAACACACACACAAGCACACACCTACCTTTGTTGCCTGCAGATGCCTCCTTGGCTGTCCCCAAACGGTATCAAACCAACACCCACGGGAAGCTGTAAGCATAGAGGACATGCCTGCACCCCATTGGACTTACCTGTGTGGGTTAAATCCGGGTTATTTGACAACCTATGGCGGTGATGGTTCTGCTCAGGCAGAGCAGTGCTGATGCTCCTCATAAAGCTGTCGCTGCTGTGAAGGTTCTAGGTGACATCACAAATCCCTATGGTTACATACACAACAAAGCTGGGTTGTTGTTGTTTACACTCTGCAAGGCCTGTGGAAGTGAGTGACATCATAGCACTGTAGTTCTGAGGGTTCTAGATGGATGCAACAATCTCCTGTTGCTTCTATGAAGGCCATAATAGACGACATCACCAAACAGCTCCATAGTCACAATACACAGCAAAGGAGAGATGTTGTTTACACCTAGTGATGTCAGTGGTATTGAGTGACATCACAGCACAGTGCTAAGGCTCCTGGGCCTGGACACAGCAGCGGCTGCAATATCTCAACGGAGAATACGTTTATATATATGTGTGTGTGTGCGCGTATATATATATATATATATATATATATATATATATATATATATATTCTCCGCCGAAATCACTTTTAAACCCATTTCCACCTTTTTTTCCCTTCTCTTCCTCTTACTTTTTTTTCACGTTTTTTTACGTTTTTCTCCTTTTCGCCTCTTTTCTGGGCGTATTATTCTTCTTTTTCTTCTTTTTTTTCGTCTAATGCATACCCCATCAGTGCAGCAATGCTTATTCAATACCGCCAGCAGATGGAGACACTGGGGGATAATTTTCTAAGGATTTATACTGATTTTTCCTGTCTGAATTTGTCGCACAGAAAGTTGCAGGCCAAATATGTGTGACATTTCTGCGACTTTAGCTTCTAGAGCATTTTTACAACATTATACATAGGTGCTGAATACATAAAAAGCGACTGTTCAGCGACAGACAAGTCGCATCGGCTGAAAGTAGGCCAGAATGTCAGTCCATGTTGGAGCAGGTTTAGATACAGTCTAAAGTATAGATCTCAAAGTCTGTGCACAGAATTTAGCAAGGGCCTCGCACCTTCTGATGCATCAGGTAGGTGCACAATAGCATAGCCTAACCCTCTGTACTTTGGTCTATATTGATGCGGGACATAGACAGCCAGCTGATGACCAATCCATTAGTGCAATGGATGGCTGGAAGCATTTGTCTTTGCCTTTGCAATACCACAGAAGCAATGCATGGTCAATGTACAGCAATGACACACCTGTGTGAACAGCCAGGAGACCCCCCCCATGTTATGTTACATAGTTACATAGTTAGTACGGTCGAAAAAAGACATATGTCCATCAAGTTCAACCAGGGAATTAAGGGGTAGGGGTGTGGCGCGATATTGGGGAAGGGATGAGATTTTATATTTCTTCATAAGCATTAATCTTATTTTGTCAATTAGGAACATTCAGCACCCACCCGCTATCAAGGCAGCTGCCTATCATGTCATGCCCTACCTGCACAGGTGTGCTGGCTACTCAAATGATCCAATTAAGGAGGCCATTTAGTCAGCAGCAGCAGAAGTCCTGTGCCTGGACGCTCCAACAGCGGCCAGACACAAGCAGAAGCAGAAGCAGCAGAAGCAGCAGCAGCACCACCTTTTGTTTTTTGGCTGCAGCAGCAGCAGCAAGGCCCACAGGGCTGGCTAGCTGGCTAGCCAGCAAGCAGGTAGCAATGAAAGTAGGAATCTTTCTTTTTAACCCTGTAAGGGGGTGGTGCACTGTACCCGAAGATACTGCCATATCGGGTCAATGCATAGGGCGACGGAAGCAAGCTTCGAAATCGGCCCCCGTTCTCAAAAATCCATTTAATATATGGTCCCCAGATAGGGGACGTATCAGATATTAAACTGATAAGAACAGATACTACACTTGATCTTAGCCAAAAGGCCGAGAAGCGATAACCGTGAAAGGGGCGGGCCCAACAAGGTCCCCTTCATGGGCACTATCACTGCTTGCTGTCAGGGAGGCTGCCAGACAATTTTCCATGCACACTCTGGGCTGGGGGGCAGTCAACCACCAGTACACACAGCAGAACCTAAACCCATACCATTATTGCTAAGCAGCAAGACAGGGGCCCATTGCACTCCCACGGGGCCTTTTTAAATGCAATCCATAACCCGGATTTGCCAGGAACCCTTCTTACTCCTCCTACTTGCATGTGACACTGGGCTTAGGATCTGCATAGGAAACACACACACAAGCACACACCTACCTTTGTTGCCTGCAGATGCCTCCTTGGCTGTCCCCAAACGGTATCAAACCAACACCCACGGGAAGCTGTAAGCATAGAGGACATGCCTGCACCCCATTGGACTTACCTGTGTGGGTTAAATCCGGGTTATTTGACAACCTATGGCGGTGATGGTTCTGCTCAGGCAGAGCAGTGCTGATGCTCCTCATAAAGCTGTCGCTGCTGTGAAGGTTCTAGGTGACATCACAAATCCCTATGGTTACATACACAACAAAGCTGGGTTGTTGTTGTTTACACTCTGCAAGGCCTGTGGAAGTGAGTGACATCATAGCACTGTAGTTCTGAGGGTTCTAGATGGATGCAACAATCTCCTGTTGCTTCTATGAAGGCCATAATAGACGACATCACCAAACAGCTCCATAGTCACATACACAGCAAAGGAGAGATGTTGTTTACACCTAGTGATGTCAGTGGTATTGAGTGACATCACAGCACAGTGCTAAGGCTCCTGGGCCTGGACACAGCAGCGGCTGCAATATCTCAACGGAGAATACGTTTATATATATGTGTGTGTGTGCGCGTATATATATATATATATGTATATATATATATATATATATATTTCTCCGCCGAAATCACTTTTAAACCCATTTCCACCTTTTTTTTCCCTTCTCTTCCTCTTACTTTTTTTTCACGTTTTTTTACGTTTTTCTCCTTTTCGCCTCTTTTCTGGGCGTATTATTCTTCTTTTTCTTCTTTTTTTTCGTCTAATGCATACCCCATCAGTGCAGCAATGCTTATTCAATACCGCCAGCAGATGGAGACACTGGGGGATAATTTTCTAAGGATTTATACTGATTTTTCCTGTCTGAATTTGTCGCACAGAAAGTTGCAGGCCAAATATGTGTGACATTTCTGCGACTTTAGCTTCTAGAGCATTTTTACAACATTATACATAGGTGCTGAATACATAAAAAGCGACTGTTCAGCGACAGACAAGTCGCATCGGCTGAAAGTAGGCCAGAATGTCAGTCCATGTTGGAGCAGGTTTAGATACAGTCTAAAGTATAGATCTCAAAGTCTGTGCACAGAATTTAGCAAGGGCCTCGCACCTTCTGATGCATCAGGTAGGTGCACAATAGCATAGCCTAACCCTCTGTACTTTGGTCTATATTGATGCGGGACATAGACAGCCAGCTGATGACCAATCCATTAGTGCAATGGATGGCTGGAAGCATTTGTCTTTGCCTTTGCAATACCACAGAAGCAATGCATGGTCAATGTACAGCAATGACACACCTGTGTGAACAGCCAGGAGACCCCCCCCATGTTATGTTACATAGTTACATAGTTAGTACGGTCGAAAAAAGACATATGTCCATCAAGTTCAACCAGGGAATTAAGGGGTAGGGGTGTGGCGCGATATTGGGGAAGGGATGAGATTTTATATTTCTTCATAAGCATTAATCTTATTTTGTCAATTAGGAACATTCAGCACCCACCCGCTATCAAGGCAGCTGCCTATCATGTCATGCCCTACCTGCACAGGTGTGCTGGCTACTCAAATGATCCAATTAAGGAGGCCATTTAGTCAGCAGCAGCAGAAGTCCTGTGCCTGGACGCTCCAACAGCGGCCAGACACAAGCAGAAGCAGAAGCAGCAGAAGCAGCAGCAGCACCACCTTTTGTTTTTTGGCTGCAGCAGCAGCAGCAAGGCCCACAGGGCTGGCTAGCTGGCTAGCCAGCAAGCAGGTAGCAATGAAAGTAGGAATCTTTCTTTTTAACCCTGTAAGGGGGTGGTGCACTGTACCCGAAGATACTGCCATATCGGGTCAATGCATAGGGCGACGGAAGCAAGCTTCGAAATCGGCCCCCGTTCTCAAAAATCCATTTAATATATGGTCCCCAGATAGGGGACGTATCAGATATTAAACTGATAAGAACAGATACTACACTTGATCTTAGCCAAAAGGCCGAGAAGCGATAACCGTGAAAGGGGCGGGCCCAACAAGGTCCCCTTCATGGGCACTATCACTGCTTGCTGTCAGGGAGGCTGCCAGACAATTTTCCATGCACACTCTGGGCTGGGGGGCAGTCAACCACCAGTACACACAGCAGAACCTAAACCCATACCATTATTGCTAAGCAGCAAGACAGGGGCCCATTGCACTCCCACGGGGCCTTTTTAAATGCAATCCATAACCCGGATTTGCCAGGAACCCTTCTTACTCCTCCTACTTGCATGTGACACTGGGCTTAGGATCTGCATAGGAAACACACACACAAGCACACACCTACCTTTGTTGCCTGCAGATGCCTCCTTGGCTGTCCCCAAACGGTATCAAACCAACACCCACGGGAAGCTGTAAGCATAGAGGACATGCCTGCACCCCATTGGACTTACCTGTGTGGGTTAAATCCGGGTTATTTGACAACCTATGGCGGTGATGGTTCTGCTCAGGCAGAGCAGTGCTGATGCTCCTCATAAAGCTGTCGCTGCTGTGAAGGTTCTAGGTGACATCACAAATCCCTATGGTTACATACACAACAAAGCTGGGTTGTTGTTGTTTACACTCTGCAAGGCCTGTGGAAGTGAGTGACATCATAGCACTGTAGTTCTGAGGGTTCTAGATGGATGCAACAATCTCCTGTTGCTTCTATGAAGGCCATAATAGACGACATCACCAAACAGCTCCATAGTCACATACACAGCAAAGGAGAGATGTTGTTTACACCTAGTGATGTCAGTGGTATTGAGTGACATCACAGCACAGTGCTAAGGCTCCTGGGCCTGGACACAGCAGCGGCTGCAATATCTCAACGGAGAATACGTTTATATATATGTGTGTGTGTGCGCGTATATATATATATATATATATATATATATATATATATATATATATATATTCTCCGCCGAAATCACTTTTAAACCCATTTCCACCTTTTTTTCCCTTCTCTTCCTCTTACTTTTTTTTCACGTTTTTTTACGTTTTTCTCCTTTTCGCCTCTTTTCTGGGCGTATTATTCTTCTTTTTCTTCTTTTTTTTCGTCTAATGCATACCCCATCAGTGCAGCAATGCTTATTCAATACCGCCAGCAGATGGAGACACTGGGGGATAATTTTCTAAGGATTTATACTGATTTTTCCTGTCTGAATTTGTCGCACAGAAAGTTGCAGGCCAAATATGTGTGACATTTCTGCGACTTTAGCTTCTAGAGCATTTTTACAACATTATACATAGGTGCTGAATACATAAAAAGCGACTGTTCAGCGACAGACAAGTCGCATCGGCTGAAAGTAGGCCAGAATGTCAGTCCATGTTGGAGCAGGTTTAGATACAGTCTAAAGTATAGATCTCAAAGTCTGTGCACAGAATTTAGCAAGGGCCTCGCACCTTCTGATGCATCAGGTAGGTGCACAATAGCATAGCCTAACCCTCTGTACTTTGGTCTATATTGATGCGGGACATAGACAGCCAGCTGATGACCAATCCATTAGTGCAATGGATGGCTGGAAGCATTTGTCTTTGCCTTTGCAATACCACAGAAGCAATGCATGGTCAATGTACAGCAATGACACACCTGTGTGAACAGCCAGGAGACCCCCCCCATGTTATGTTACATAGTTACATAGTTAGTACGGTCGAAAAAAGACATATGTCCATCAAGTTCAACCAGGGAATTAAGGGGTAGGGGTGTGGCGCGATATTGGGGAAGGGATGAGATTTTATATTTCTTCATAAGCATTAATCTTATTTTGTCAATTAGGAACATTCAGCACCCACCCGCTATCAAGGCAGCTGCCTATCATGTCATGCCCTACCTGCACAGGTGTGCTGGCTACTCAAATGATCCAATTAAGGAGGCCATTTAGTCAGCAGCAGCAGAAGTCCTGTGCCTGGACGCTCCAACAGCGGCCAGACACAAGCAGAAGCAGAAGCAGCAGAAGCAGCAGCAGCACCACCTTTTGTTTTTTGGCTGCAGCAGCAGCAGCAAGGCCCACAGGGCTGGCTAGCTGGCTAGCCAGCAAGCAGGTAGCAATGAAAGTAGGAATCTTTCTTTTTAACCCTGTAAGGGGGTGGTGCACTGTACCCGAAGATACTGCCATATCGGGTCAATGCATAGGGCGACGGAAGCAAGCTTCGAAATCGGCCCCCGTTCTCAAAAATCCATTTAATATATGGTCCCCAGATAGGGGACGTATCAGATATTAAACTGATAAGAACAGATACTACACTTGATCTTAGCCAAAAGGCCGAGAAGCGATAACCGTGAAAGGGGCGGGCCCAACAAGGTCCCCTTCATGGGCACTATCACTGCTTGCTGTCAGGGAGGCTGCCAGACAATTTTCCATGCACACTCTGGGCTGGGGGGCAGTCAACCACCAGTACACACAGCAGAACCTAAACCCATACCATTATTGCTAAGCAGCAAGACAGGGGCCCATTGCACTCCCACGGGGCCTTTTTAAATGCAATCCATAACCCGGATTTGCCAGGAACCCTTCTTACTCCTCCTACTTGCATGTGACACTGGGCTTAGGATCTGCATAGGAAACACACACACAAGCACACACCTACCTTTGTTGCCTGCAGATGCCTCCTTGGCTGTCCCCAAACGGTATCAAACCAACACCCACGGGAAGCTGTAAGCATAGAGGACATGCCTGCACCCCATTGGACTTACCTGTGTGGGTTAAATCCGGGTTATTTGACAACCTATGGCGGTGATGGTTCTGCTCAGGCAGAGCAGTGCTGATGCTCCTCATAAAGCTGTCGCTGCTGTGAAGGTTCTAGGTGACATCACAAATCCCTATGGTTACATACACAACAAAGCTGGGTTGTTGTTGTTTACACTCTGCAAGGCCTGTGGAAGTGAGTGACATCATAGCACTGTAGTTCTGAGGGTTCTAGATGGATGCAACAATCTCCTGTTGCTTCTATGAAGGCCATAATAGACGACATCACCAAACAGCTCCATAGTCACATACACAGCAAAGGAGAGATGTTGTTTACACCTAGTGATGTCAGTGGTATTGAGTGACATCACAGCACAGTGCTAAGGCTCCTGGGCCTGGACACAGCAGCGGCTGCAATATCTCAACGGAGAATACGTTTATATATATGTGTGTGTGTGCGCGTATATATATATATATATATATATATATATATATATATATATATATATTTCTCCGCCGAAATCACTTTTAAACCCATTTCCACCTTTTTTTCCCTTCTCTTCCTCTTACTTTTTTTTCACGTTTTTTTACGTTTTTCTCCTTTTCGCCTCTTTTCTGGGCGTATTATTCTTCTTTTTCTTCTTTTTTTTCGTCTAATGCATACCCCATCAGTGCAGCAATGCTTATTCAATACCGCCAGCAGATGGAGACACTGGGGGATAATTTTCTAAGGATTTATACTGATTTTTCCTGTCTGAATTTGTCGCACAGAAAGTTGCAGGCCAAATATGTGTGACATTTCTGCGACTTTAGCTTCTAGAGCATTTTTACAACATTATACATAGGTGCTGAATACATAAAAAGCGACTGTTCAGCGACAGACAAGTCGCATCGGCTGAAAGTAGGCCAGAATGTCAGTCCATGTTGGAGCAGGTTTAGATACAGTCTAAAGTATAGATCTCAAAGTCTGTGCACAGAATTTAGCAAGGGCCTCGCACCTTCTGATGCATCAGGTAGGTGCACAATAGCATAGCCTAACCCTCTGTACTTTGGTCTATATTGATGCGGGACATAGACAGCCAGCTGATGACCAATCCATTAGTGCAATGGATGGCTGGAAGCATTTGTCTTTGCCTTTGCAATACCACAGAAGCAATGCATGGTCAATGTACAGCAATGACACACCTGTGTGAACAGCCAGGAGACCCCCCCCATGTTATGTTACATAGTTACATAGTTAGTACGGTCGAAAAAAGACATATGTCCATCAAGTTCAACCAGGGAATTAAGGGGTAGGGGTGTGGCGCGATATTGGGGAAGGGATGAGATTTTATATTTCTTCATAAGCATTAATCTTATTTTGTCAATTAGGAACATTCAGCACCCACCCGCTATCAAGGCAGCTGCCTATCATGTCATGCCCTACCTGCACAGGTGTGCTGGCTACTCAAATGATCCAATTAAGGAGGCCATTTAGTCAGCAGCAGCAGAAGTCCTGTGCCTGGACGCTCCAACAGCGGCCAGACACAAGCAGAAGCAGAAGCAGCAGAAGCAGCAGCAGCACCACCTTTTGTTTTTTGGCTGCAGCAGCAGCAGCAAGGCCCACAGGGCTGGCTAGCTGGCTAGCCAGCAAGCAGGTAGCAATGAAAGTAGGAATCTTTCTTTTTAACCCTGTAAGGGGGTGGTGCACTGTACCCGAAGATACTGCCATATCGGGTCAATGCATAGGGCGACGGAAGCAAGCTTCGAAATCGGCCCCCGTTCTCAAAAATCCATTTAATATATGGTCCCCAGATAGGGGACGTATCAGATATTAAACTGATAAGAACAGATACTACACTTGATCTTAGCCAAAAGGCCGAGAAGCGATAACCGTGAAAGGGGCGGGCCCAACAAGGTCCCCTTCATGGGCACTATCACTGCTTGCTGTCAGGGAGGCTGCCAGACAATTTTCCATGCACACTCTGGGCTGGGGGGCAGTCAACCACCAGTACACACAGCAGAACCTAAACCCATACCATTATTGCTAAGCAGCAAGACAGGGGCCCATTGCACTCCCACGGGGCCTTTTTAAATGCAATCCATAACCCGGATTTGCCAGGAACCCTTCTTACTCCTCCTACTTGCATGTGACACTGGGCTTAGGATCTGCATAGGAAACACACACACAAGCACACACCTACCTTTGTTGCCTGCAGATGCCTCCTTGGCTGTCCCCAAACGGTATCAAACCAACACCCACGGGAAGCTGTAAGCATAGAGGACATGCCTGCACCCCATTGGACTTACCTGTGTGGGTTAAATCCGGGTTATTTGACAACCTATGGCGGTGATGGTTCTGCTCAGGCAGAGCAGTGCTGATGCTCCTCATAAAGCTGTCGCTGCTGTGAAGGTTCTAGGTGACATCACAAATCCCTATGGTTACATACACAACAAAGCTGGGTTGTTGTTGTTTACACTCTGCAAGGCCTGTGGAAGTGAGTGACATCATAGCACTGTAGTTCTGAGGGTTCTAGATGGATGCAACAATCTCCTGTTGCTTCTATGAAGGCCATAATAGACGACATCACCAAACAGCTCCATAGTCACATACACAGCAAAGGAGAGATGTTGTTTACACCTAGTGATGTCAGTGGTATTGAGTGACATCACAGCACAGTGCTAAGGCTCCTGGGCCTGGACACAGCAGCGGCTGCAATATCTCAACGGAGAATACGTTTATATATATGTGTGTGTGTGCGCGTATATATATATATATATATATATATATATATATATATATATATATATTTCTCCGCCGAAATCACTTTTAAACCCATTTCCACCTTTTTTTCCCTTCTCTTCCTCTTACTTTTTTTTCACGTTTTTTTACGTTTTTCTCCTTTTCGCCTCTTTTCTGGGCGTATTATTCTTCTTTTTCTTCTTTTTTTTCGTCTAATGCATACCCCATCAGTGCAGCAATGCTTATTCAATACCGCCAGCAGATGGAGACACTGGGGGATAATTTTCTAAGGATTTATACTGATTTTTCCTGTCTGAATTTGTCGCACAGAAAGTTGCAGGCCAAATATGTGTGACATTTCTGCGACTTTAGCTTCTAGAGCATTTTTACAACATTATACATAGGTGCTGAATACATAAAAAGCGACTGTTCAGCGACAGACAAGTCGCATCGGCTGAAAGTAGGCCAGAATGTCAGTCCATGTTGGAGCAGGTTTAGATACAGTCTAAAGTATAGATCTCAAAGTCTGTGCACAGAATTTAGCAAGGGCCTCGCACCTTCTGATGCATCAGGTAGGTGCACAATAGCATAGCCTAACCCTCTGTACTTTGGTCTATATTGATGCGGGACATAGACAGCCAGCTGATGACCAATCCATTAGTGCAATGGATGGCTGGAAGCATTTGTCTTTGCCTTTGCAATACCACAGAAGCAATGCATGGTCAATGTACAGCAATGACACACCTGTGTGAACAGCCAGGAGACCCCCCCCATGTTATGTTACATAGTTACATAGTTAGTACGGTCGAAAAAAGACATATGTCCATCAAGTTCAACCAGGGAATTAAGGGGTAGGGGTGTGGCGCGATATTGGGGAAGGGATGAGATTTTATATTTCTTCATAAGCATTAATCTTATTTTGTCAATTAGGAACATTCAGCACCCACCCGCTATCAAGGCAGCTGCCTATCATGTCATGCCCTACCTGCACAGGTGTGCTGGCTACTCAAATGATCCAATTAAGGAGGCCATTTAGTCAGCAGCAGCAGAAGTCCTGTGCCTGGACGCTCCAACAGCGGCCAGACACAAGCAGAAGCAGAAGCAGCAGAAGCAGCAGCAGCACCACCTTTTGTTTTTTGGCTGCAGCAGCAGCAGCAAGGCCCACAGGGCTGGCTAGCTGGCTAGCCAGCAAGCAGGTAGCAATGAAAGTAGGAATCTTTCTTTTTAACCCTGTAAGGGGGTGGTGCACTGTACCCGAAGATACTGCCATATCGGGTCAATGCATAGGGCGACGGAAGCAAGCTTCGAAATCGGCCCCCGTTCTCAAAAATCCATTTAATATATGGTCCCCAGATAGGGGACGTATCAGATATTAAACTGATAAGAACAGATACTACACTTGATCTTAGCCAAAAGGCCGAGAAGCGATAACCGTGAAAGGGGCGGGCCCAACAAGGTCCCCTTCATGGGCACTATCACTGCTTGCTGTCAGGGAGGCTGCCAGACAATTTTCCATGCACACTCTGGGCTGGGGGGCAGTCAACCACCAGTACACACAGCAGAACCTAAACCCATACCATTATTGCTAAGCAGCAAGACAGGGGCCCATTGCACTCCCACGGGGCCTTTTTAAATGCAATCCATAACCCGGATTTGCCAGGAACCCTTCTTACTCCTCCTACTTGCATGTGACACTGGGCTTAGGATCTGCATAGGAAACACACACACAAGCACACACCTACCTTTGTTGCCTGCAGATGCCTCCTTGGCTGTCCCCAAACGGTATCAAACCAACACCCCCGGGAAGCTGTAAGCATAGAGGACATGCCTGCACCCCATTGGACTTACCTGTGTGGGTTAAATCCGGGTTATTTGACAACCTATGGCGGTGATGGTTCTGCTCAGGCAGAGCAGTGCTGATGCTCCTCATAAAGCTGTCGCTGCTGTGAAGGTTCTAGGTGACATCACAAATCCCTATGGTTACATACACAACAAAGCTGGGTTGTTGTTGTTTACACTCTGCAAGGCCTGTGGAAGTGAGTGACATCATAGCACTGTAGTTCTGAGGGTTCTAGATGGATGCAACAATCTCCTGTTGCTTCTATGAAGGCCATAATAGACGACATCACCAAACAGCTCCATAGTCACATACACAGCAAAGGAGAGATGTTGTTTACACCTAGTGATGTCAGTGGTATTGAGTGACATCACAGCACAGTGCTAAGGCTCCTGGGCCTGGACACAGCAGCGGCTGCAATATCTCAACGGAGAATACGTTTATATATATGTGTGTGTGTGCGCGTATATATATATATATATATATATATATATATATATATATATATATATATATATATATATTTCTCCGCCGAAATCACTTTTAAACCCATTTCCACCTTTTTTTCCCTTCTCTTCCTCTTACTTTTTTTTCACGTTTTTTTACGTTTTTCTCCTTTTCGCCTCTTTTCTGGGCGTATTATTCTTCTTTTTCTTCTTTTTTTTCGTCTAATGCATACCCCATCAGTGCAGCAATGCTTATTCAATACCGCCAGCAGATGGAGACACTGGGGGATAATTTTTCTAAGGATTTATACTGATTTTTCCTGTCTGAATTTGTCGCACAGAAAGTTGCAGGCCAAATATGTGTGACATTTCTGCGACTTTAGCTTCTAGAGCATTTTTACAACATTATACATAGGTGCTGAATACATAAAAAGCGACTGTTCAGCGACAGACAAGTCGCATCGGCTGAAAGTAGGCCAGAATGTCAGTCCATGTTGGAGCAGGTTTAGATACAGTCTAAAGTATAGATCTCAAAGTCTGTGCACAGAATTTAGCAAGGGCCTCGCACCTTCTGATGCATCAGGTAGGTGCACAATAGCATAGCCTAACCCTCTGTACTTTGGTCTATATTGATGCGGGACATAGACAGCCAGCTGATGACCAATCCATTAGTGCAATGGATGGCTGGAAGCATTTGTCTTTGCCTTTGCAATACCACAGAAGCAATGCATGGTCAATGTACAGCAATGACACACCTGTGTGAACAGCCAGGAGACCCCCCCCATGTTATGTTACATAGTTACATAGTTAGTACGGTCGAAAAAAGACATATGTCCATCAAGTTCAACCAGGGAATTAAGGGGTAGGGGTGTGGCGCGATATTGGGGAAGGGATGAGATTTTATATTTCTTCATAAGCATTAATCTTATTTTGTCAATTAGGAACATTCAGCACCCACCCGCTATCAAGGCAGCTGCCTATCATGTCATGCCCTACCTGCACAGGTGTGCTGGCTACTCAAATGATCCAATTAAGGAGGCCATTTAGTCAGCAGCAGCAGAAGTCCTGTGCCTGGACGCTCCAACAGCGGCCAGACACAAGCAGAAGCAGAAGCAGCAGAAGCAGCACCACCTTTTGTTTTTTGGCTGCAGCAGCAGCAGCAAGGCCCACAGGGCTGGCTAGCTGGCTAGCCAGCAAGCAGGTAGCAATGAAAGTAGGAATCTTTCTTTTTAACCCTGTAAGGGGGTGGTGCACTGTACCCGAAGATACTGCCATATCGGGTCAATGCATAGGGCGACGGAAGCAAGCTTCGAAATCGGCCCCCGTTCTCAAAAATCCATTTAATATATGGTCCCCAGATAGGGGACGTATCAGATATTAAACTGATAAGAACAGATACTACACTTGATCTTAGCCAAAAGGCCGAGAAGCGATAACCGTGAAAGGGGCGGGCCCAACAAGGTCCCCTTCATGGGCACTATCACTGCTTGCTGTCAGGGAGGCTGCCAGACAATTTTCCATGCACACTCTGGGCTGGGGGGCAGTCAACCACCAGTACACACAGCAGAACCTAAACCCATACCATTATTGCTAAGCAGCAAGACAGGGGCCCATTGCACTCCCACGGGGCCTTTTTAAATGCAATCCATAACCCGGATTTGCCAGGAACCCTTCTTACTCCTCCTACTTGCATGTGACACTGGGCTTAGGATCTGCATAGGAAACACACACACAAGCACACACCTACCTTTGTTGCCTGCAGATGCCTCCTTGGCTGTCCCCAAACGGTATCAAACCAACACCCACGGGAAGCTGTAAGCATAGAGGACATGCCTGCACCCCATTGGACTTACCTGTGTGGGTTAAATCCGGGTTATTTGACAACCTATGGCGGTGATGGTTCTGCTCAGGCAGAGCAGTGCTGATGCTCCTCATAAAGCTGTCGCTGCTGTGAAGGTTCTAGGTGACATCACAAATCCCTATGGTTACATACACAACAAAGCTGGGTTGTTGTTGTTTACACTCTGCAAGGCCTGTGGAAGTGAGTGACATCATAGCACTGTAGTTCTGAGGGTTCTAGATGGATGCAACAATCTCCTGTTGCTTCTATGAAGGCCATAATAGACGACATCACCAAACAGCTCCATAGTCACATACACAGCAAAGGAGAGATGTTGTTTACACCTAGTGATGTCAGTGGTATTGAGTGACATCACAGCACAGTGCTAAGGCTCCTGGGCCTGGACACAGCAGCGGCTGCAATATCTCAACGGAGAATACGTTTATATATATGTGTGTGTGTGCGCGTATATATATATATATATATATATATATATATATATATATATATATATATTTCTCCGCCGAAATCACTTTTAAACCCATTTCCACCTTTTTTTCCCTTCTCTTCCTCTTACTTTTTTTTCACGTTTTTTTACGTTTTTCTCCTTTTCGCCTCTTTTCTGGGCGTATTATTCTTCTTTTTCTTCTTTTTTTTCGTCTAATGCATACCCCATCAGTGCAGCAATGCTTATTCAATACCGCCAGCAGATGGAGACACTGGGGGATAATTTTCTAAGGATTTATACTGATTTTTCCTGTCTGAATTTGTCGCACAGAAAGTTGCAGGCCAAATATGTGTGACATTTCTGCGACTTTAGCTTCTAGAGCATTTTTACAACATTATACATAGGTGCTGAATACATAAAAAGCGACTGTTCAGCGACAGACAAGTCGCATCGGCTGAAAGTAGGCCAGAATGTCAGTCCATGTTGGAGCAGGTTTAGATACAGTCTAAAGTATAGATCTCAAAGTCTGTGCACAGAATTTAGCAAGGGCCTCGCACCTTCTGATGCATCAGGTAGGTGCACAATAGCATAGCCTAACCCTCTGTACTTTGGTCTATATTGATGCGGGACATAGACAGCCAGCTGATGACCAATCCATTAGTGCAATGGATGGCTGGAAGCATTTGTCTTTGCCTTTGCAATACCACAGAAGCAATGCATGGTCAATGTACAGCAATGACACACCTGTGTGAACAGCCAGGAGACCCCCCCCATGTTATGTTACATAGTTACATAGTTAGTACGGTCGAAAAAAGACATATGTCCATCAAGTTCAACCAGGGAATTAAGGGGTAGGGGTGTGGCGCGATATTGGGGAAGGGATGAGATTTTATATTTCTTCATAAGCATTAATCTTATTTTGTCAATTAGGAACATTCAGCACCCACCCGCTATCAAGGCAGCTGCCTATCATGTCATGCCCTACCTGCACAGGTGTGCTGGCTACTCAAATGATCCAATTAAGGAGGCCATTTAGTCAGCAGCAGCAGAAGTCCTGTGCCTGGACGCTCCAACAGCGGCCAGACACAAGCAGAAGCAGAAGCAGCAGAAGCAGCAGCAGCACCACCTTTTGTTTTTTGGCTGCAGCAGCAGCAGCAAGGCCCACAGGGCTGGCTAGCTGGCTAGCCAGCAAGCAGGTAGCAATGAAAGTAGGAATCTTTCTTTTTAACCCTGTAAGGGGGTGGTGCACTGTACCCGAAGATACTGCCATATCGGGTCAATGCATAGGGCGACGGAAGCAAGCTTCGAAATCGGCCCCCGTTCTCAAAAATCCATTTAATATATGGTCCCCAGATAGGGGACGTATCAGATATTAAACTGATAAGAACAGATACTACACTTGATCTTAGCCAAAAGGCCGAGAAGCGATAACCGTGAAAGGGGCGGGCCCAACAAGGTCCCCTTCATGGGCACTATCACTGCTTGCTGTCAGGGAGGCTGCCAGACAATTTTCCATGCACACTCTGGGCTGGGGGGCAGTCAACCACCAGTACACACAGCAGAACCTAAACCCATACCATTATTGCTAAGCAGCAAGACAGGGGCCCATTGCACTCCCACGGGGCCTTTTTAAATGCAATCCATAACCCGGATTTGCCAGGAACCCTTCTTACTCCTCCTACTTGCATGTGACACTGGGCTTAGGATCTGCATAGGAAACACACACACAAGCACACACCTACCTTTGTTGCCTGCAGATGCCTCCTTGGCTGTCCCCAAACGGTATCAAACCAACACCCACGGGAAGCTGTAAGCATAGAGGACATGCCTGCACCCCATTGGACTTACCTGTGTGGGTTAAATCCGGGTTATTTGACAACCTATGGCGGTGATGGTTCTGCTCAGGCAGAGCAGTGCTGATGCTCCTCATAAAGCTGTCGCTGCTGTGAAGGTTCTAGGTGACATCACAAATCCCTATGGTTACATACACAACAAAGCTGGGTTGTTGTTGTTTACACTCTGCAAGGCCTGTGGAAGTGAGTGACATCATAGCACTGTAGTTCTGAGGGTTCTAGATGGATGCAACAATCTCCTGTTGCTTCTATGAAGGCCATAATAGACGACATCACCAAACAGCTCCATAGTCACATACACAGCAAAGGAGAGATGTTGTTTACACCTAGTGATGTCAGTGGTATTGAGTGACATCACAGCACAGTGCTAAGGCTCCTGGGCCTGGACACAGCAGCGGCTGCAATATCTCAACGGAGAATACGTTTATATATATGTGTGTGTGTGCGCGTATATATATATATATATATATATATATATATATATATATATATATATATTTCTCCGCCGAAATCACTTTTAAACCCATTTCCACCTTTTTTTCCCTTCTCTTCCTCTTACTTTTTTTTCACGTTTTTTTTACGTTTTTCTCCTTTTCGCCTCTTTTCTGGGCGTATTATTCTTCTTTTTCTTCTTTTTTTTCGTCTAATGCATACCCCATCAGTGCAGCAATGCTTATTCAATACCGCCAGCAGATGGAGACACTGGGGGATAATTTTCTAAGGATTTATACTGATTTTTCCTGTCTGAATTTGTCGCACAGAAAGTTGCAGGCCAAATATGTGTGACATTTCTGCGACTTTAGCTTCTAGAGCATTTTTACAACATTATACATAGGTGCTGAATACATAAAAAGCGACTGTTCAGCGACAGACAAGTCGCATCGGCTGAAAGTAGGCCAGAATGTCAGTCCATGTTGGAGCAGGTTTAGATACAGTCTAAAGTATAGATCTCAAAGTCTGTGCACAGAATTTAGCAAGGGCCTCGCACCTTCTGATGCATCAGGTAGGTGCACAATAGCATAGCCTAACCCTCTGTACTTTGGTCTATATTGATGCGGGACATAGACAGCCAGCTGATGACCAATCCATTAGTGCAATGGATGGCTGGAAGCATTTGTCTTTGCCTTTGCAATACCACAGAAGCAATGCATGGTCAATGTACAGCAATGACACACCTGTGTGAACAGCCAGGAGACCCCCCCCATGTTATGTTACATAGTTACATAGTTAGTACGGTCGAAAAAAGACATATGTCCATCAAGTTCAACCAGGGAATTAAGGGGTAGGGGTGTGGCGCGATATTGGGGAAGGGATGAGATTTTATATTTCTTCATAAGCATTAATCTTATTTTGTCAATTAGGAACATTCAGCACCCACCCGCTATCAAGGCAGCTGCCTATCATGTCATGCCCTACCTGCACAGGTGTGCTGGCTACTCAAATGATCCAATTAAGGAGGCCATTTAGTCAGCAGCAGCAGAAGTCCTGTGCCTGGACGCTCCAACAGCGGCCAGACACAAGCAGAAGCAGAAGCAGCAGAAGCAGCAGCAGCACCACCTTTTGTTTTTTGGCTGCAGCAGCAGCAGCAAGGCCCACAGGGCTGGCTAGCTGGCTAGCCAGCAAGCAGGTAGCAATGAAAGTAGGAATCTTTCTTTTTAACCCTGTAAGGGGGTGGTGCACTGTACCCGAAGATACTGCCATATCGGGTCAATGCATAGGGCGACGGAAGCAAGCTTCGAAATCGGCCCCCGTTCTCAAAAATCCATTTAATATATGGTCCCCAGATAGGGGACGTATCAGATATTAAACTGATAAGAACAGATACTACACTTGATCTTAGCCAAAAGGCCGAGAAGCGATAACCGTGAAAGGGGCGGGCCCAACAAGGTCCCCTTCATGGGCACTATCACTGCTTGCTGTCAGGGAGGCTGCCAGACAATTTTCCATGCACACTCTGGGCTGGGGGGCAGTCAACCACCAGTACACACAGCAGAACCTAAACCCATACCATTATTGCTAAGCAGCAAGACAGGGGCCCATTGCACTCCCACGGGGCCTTTTTAAATGCAATCCATAACCCGGATTTGCCAGGAACCCTTCTTACTCCTCCTACTTGCATGTGACACTGGGCTTAGGATCTGCATAGGAAACACACACACAAGCACACACCTACCTTTGTTGCCTGCAGATGCCTCCTTGGCTGTCCCCAAACGGTATCAAACCAACACCCACGGGAAGCTGTAAGCATAGAGGACATGCCTGCACCCCATTGGACTTACCTGTGTGGGTTAAATCCGGGTTATTTGACAACCTATGGCGGTGATGGTTCTGCTCAGGCAGAGCAGTGCTGATGCTCCTCATAAAGCTGTCGCTGCTGTGAAGGTTCTAGGTGACATCACAAATCCCTATGGTTACATACACAACAAAGCTGGGTTGTTGTTGTTTACACTCTGCAAGGCCTGTGGAAGTGAGTGACATCATAGCACTGTAGTTCTGAGGGTTCTAGATGGATGCAACAATCTCCTGTTGCTTCTATGAAGGCCATAATAGACGACATCACCAAACAGCTCCATAGTCACATACACAGCAAAGGAGAGATGTTGTTTACACCTAGTGATGTCAGTGGTATTGAGTGACATCACAGCACAGTGCTAAGGCTCCTGGGCCTGGACACAGCAGCGGCTGCAATATCTCAACGGAGAATACGTTTATATATATGTGTGTGTGTGCGCGTATATATATATATATATATATATATATATATATATATATATATATATATTTCTCCGCCGAAATCACTTTTAAACCCATTTCCACCTTTTTTTCCCTTCTCTTCCTCTTACTTTTTTTTCACGTTTTTTTACGTTTTTCTCCTTTTCGCCTCTTTTCTGGGCGTATTATTCTTCTTTTTCTTCTTTTTTTTCGTCTAATGCATACCCCATCAGTGCAGCAATGCTTATTCAATACCGCCAGCAGATGGAGACACTGGGGGATAATTTTCTAAGGATTTATACTGATTTTTCCTGTCTGAATTTGTCGCACAGAAAGTTGCAGGCCAAATATGTGTGACATTTCTGCGACTTTAGCTTCTAGAGCATTTTTACAACATTATACATAGGTGCTGAATACATAAAAAGCGACTGTTCAGCGACAGACAAGTCGCATCGGCTGAAAGTAGGCCAGAATGTCAGTCCATGTTGGAGCAGGTTTAGATACAGTCTAAAGTATAGATCTCAAAGTCTGTGCACAGAATTTAGCAAGGGCCTCGCACCTTCTGATGCATCAGGTAGGTGCACAATAGCATAGCCTAACCCTCTGTACTTTGGTCTATATTGATGCGGGACATAGACAGCCAGCTGATGACCAATCCATTAGTGCAATGGATGGCTGGAAGCATTTGTCTTTGCCTTTGCAATACCACAGAAGCAATGCATGGTCAATGTACAGCAATGACACACCTGTGTGAACAGCCAGGAGACCCCCCCCATGTTATGTTACATAGTTACATAGTTAGTACGGTCGAAAAAAGACATATGTCCATCAAGTTCAACCAGGGAATTAAGGGGTAGGGGTGTGGCGCGATATTGGGGAAGGGATGAGATTTTATATTTCTTCATAAGCATTAATCTTATTTTGTCAATTAGGAACATTCAGCACCCACCCGCTATCAAGGCAGCTGCCTATCATGTCATGCCCTACCTGCACAGGTGTGCTGGCTACTCAAATGATCCAATTAAGGAGGCCATTTAGTCAGCAGCAGCAGAAGTCCTGTGCCTGGACGCTCCAACAGCGGCCAGACACAAGCAGAAGCAGAAGCAGCAGAAGCAGCAGCAGCACCACCTTTTGTTTTTTGGCTGCAGCAGCAGCAGCAAGGCCCACAGGGCTGGCTAGCTGGCTAGCCAGCAAGCAGGTAGCAATGAAAGTAGGAATCTTTCTTTTTAACCCTGTAAGGGGGTGGTGCACTGTACCCGAAGATACTGCCATATCGGGTCAATGCATAGGGCGACGGAAGCAAGCTTCGAAATCGGCCCCCGTTCTCAAAAATCCATTTAATATATGGTCCCCAGATAGGGGACGTATCAGATATTAAACTGATAAGAACAGATACTACACTTGATCTTAGCCAAAAGGCCGAGAAGCGATAACCGTGAAAGGGGCGGGCCCAACAAGGTCCCCTTCATGGGCACTATCACTGCTTGCTGTCAGGGAGGCTGCCAGACAATTTTCCATGCACACTCTGGGCTGGGGGGCAGTCAACCACCAGTACACACAGCAGAACCTAAACCCATACCATTATTGCTAAGCAGCAAGACAGGGGCCCATTGCACTCCCACGGGGCCTTTTTAAATGCAATCCATAACCCGGATTTGCCAGGAACCCTTCTTACTCCTCCTACTTGCATGTGACACTGGGCTTAGGATCTGCATAGGAAACACACACACAAGCACACACCTACCTTTGTTGCCTGCAGATGCCTCCTTGGCTGTCCCCAAACGGTATCAAACCAACACCCACGGGAAGCTGTAAGCATAGAGGACATGCCTGCACCCCATTGGACTTACCTGTGTGGGTTAAATCCGGGTTATTTGACAACCTATGGCGGTGATGGTTCTGCTCAGGCAGAGCAGTGCTGATGCTCCTCATAAAGCTGTCGCTGCTGTGAAGGTTCTAGGTGACATCACAAATCCCTATGGTTACATACACAACAAAGCTGGGTTGTTGTTGTTTACACTCTGCAAGGCCTGTGGAAGTGAGTGACATCATAGCACTGTAGTTCTGAGGGTTCTAGATGGATGCAACAATCTCCTGTTGCTTCTATGAAGGCCATAATAGACGACATCACCAAACAGCTCCATAGTCACATACACAGCAAAGGAGAGATGTTGTTTACACCTAGTGATGTCAGTGGTATTGAGTGACATCACAGCACAGTGCTAAGGCTCCTGGGCCTGGACACAGCAGCGGCTGCAATATCTCAACGGAGAATACGTTTATATATATGTGTGTGTGTGCGCATATATATATATATATATATATATATATATATATATATATATATTTCTCCGCCGAAATCACTTTTAAACCCATTTCCACCTTTTTTTCCCTTCTCTTCCTCTTACTTTTTTTTCACGTTTTTTTACGTTTTTCTCCTTTTCGCCTCTTTTCTGGGCGTATTATTCTTCTTTTTCTTCTTTTTTTTCGTCTAATGCATACCCCATCAGTGCAGCAATGCTTATTCAATACCGCCAGCAGATGGAGACACTGGGGGATAATTTTCTAAGGATTTATACTGATTTTTCCTGTCTGAATTTGTCGCACAGAAAGTTGCAGGCCAAATATGTGTGACATTTCTGCGACTTTAGCTTCTAGAGCATTTTTACAACATTATACATAGGTGCTGAATACATAAAAAGCGACTGTTCAGCGACAGACAAGTCGCATCGGCTGAAAGTAGGCCAGAATGTCAGTCCATGTTGGAGCAGGTTTAGATACAGTCTAAAGTATAGATCTCAAAGTCTGTGCACAGAATTTAGCAAGGGCCTCGCACCTTCTGATGCATCAGGTAGGTGCACAATAGCATAGCCTAACCCTCTGTACTTTGGTCTATATTGATGCGGGACATAGACAGCCAGCTGATGACCAATCCATTAGTGCAATGGATGGCTGGAAGCATTTGTCTTTGCCTTTGCAATACCACAGAAGCAATGCATGGTCAATGTACAGCAATGACACACCTGTGTGAACAGCCAGGAGACCCCCCCCATGTTATGTTACATAGTTACATAGTTAGTACGGTCGAAAAAAGACATATGTCCATCAAGTTCAACCAGGGAATTAAGGGGTAGGGGTGTGGCGCGATATTGGGGAAGGGATGAGATTTTATATTTCTTCATAAGCATTAATCTTATTTTGTCAATTAGGAACATTCAGCACCCACCCGCTATCAAGGCAGCTGCCTATCATGTCATGCCCTACCTGCACAGGTGTGCTGGCTACTCAAATGATCCAATTAAGGAGGCCATTTAGTCAGCAGCAGCAGAAGTCCTGTGCCTGGACGCTCCAACAGCGGCCAGACACAAGCAGAAGCAGAAGCAGCAGAAGCAGCAGCAGCACCACCTTTTGTTTTTTGGCTGCAGCAGCAGCAGCAAGGCCCACAGGGCTGGCTAGCTGGCTAGCCAGCAAGCAGGTAGCAATGAAAGTAGGAATCTTTCTTTTTAACCCTGTAAGGGGGTGGTGCACTGTACCCGAAGATACTGCCATATCGGGTCAATGCATAGGGCGACGGAAGCAAGCTTCGAAATCGGCCCCCGTTCTCAAAAATCCATTTAATATATGGTCCCCAGATAGGGGACGTATCAGATATTAAACTGATAAGAACAGATACTACACTTGATCTTAGCCAAAAGGCCGAGAAGCGATAACCGTGAAAGGGGCGGGCCCAACAAGGTCCCCTTCATGGGCACTATCACTGCTTGCTGTCAGGGAGGCTGCCAGACAATTTTCCATGCACACTCTGGGCTGGGGGGCAGTCAACCACCAGTACACACAGCAGAACCTAAACCCATACCATTATTGCTAAGCAGCAAGACAGGGGCCCATTGCACTCCCACGGGGCCTTTTTAAATGCAATCCATAACCCGGATTTGCCAGGAACCCTTCTTACTCCTCCTACTTGCATGTGACACTGGGCTTAGGATCTGCATAGGAAACACACACACAAGCACACACCTACCTTTGTTGCCTGCAGATGCCTCCTTGGCTGTCCCCAAACGGTATCAAACCAACACCCACGGGAAGCTGTAAGCATAGAGGACATGCCTGCACCCCATTGGACTTACCTGTGTGGGTTAAATCCGGGTTATTTGACAACCTATGGCGGTGATGGTTCTGCTCAGGCAGAGCAGTGCTGATGCTCCTCATAAAGCTGTCGCTGCTGTGAAGGTTCTAGGTGACATCACAAATCCCTATGGTTACATACACAACAAAGCTGGGTTGTTGTTGTTTACACTCTGCAAGGCCTGTGGAAGTGAGTGACATCATAGCACTGTAGTTCTGAGGGTTCTAGATGGATGCAACAATCTCCTGTTGCTTCTATGAAGGCCATAATAGACGACATCACCAAACAGCTCCATAGTCACATACACAGCAAAGGAGAGATGTTGTTTACACCTAGTGATGTCAGTGGTATTGAGTGACATCACAGCACAGTGCTAAGGCTCCTGGGCCTGGACACAGCAGCGGCTGCAATATCTCAACGGAGAATACGTTTATATATATGTGTGTGTGTGCGCGTATATATATATATATATATATATATATATATATATATATATATATATTCTCCGCCGAAATCACTTTTAAACCCATTTCCACCTTTTTTTCCCTTCTCTTCCTCTTACTTTTTTTTCACGTTTTTTTACGTTTTTCTCCTTTTCGCCTCTTTTCTGGGCGTATTATTCTTCTTTTTCTTCTTTTTTTTCGTCTAATGCATACCCCATCAGTGCAGCAATGCTTATTCAATACCGCCAGCAGATGGAGACACTGGGGGATAATTTTCTAAGGATTTATACTGATTTTTCCTGTCTGAATTTGTCGCACAGAAAGTTGCAGGCCAAATATGTGTGACATTTCTGCGACTTTAGCTTCTAGAGCATTTTTACAACATTATACATAGGTGCTGAATACATAAAAAGCGACTGTTCAGCGACAGACAAGTCGCATCGGCTGAAAGTAGGCCAGAATGTCAGTCCATGTTGGAGCAGGTTTAGATACAGTCTAAAGTATAGATCTCAAAGTCTGTGCACAGAATTTAGCAAGGGCCTCGCACCTTCTGATGCATCAGGTAGGTGCACAATAGCATAGCCTAACCCTCTGTACTTTGGTCTATATTGATGCGGGACATAGACAGCCAGCTGATGACCAATCCATTAGTGCAATGGATGGCTGGAAGCATTTGTCTTTGCCTTTGCAATACCACAGAAGCAATGCATGGTCAATGTACAGCAATGACACACCTGTGTGAACAGCCAGGAGACCCCCCCCATGTTATGTTACATAGTTACATAGTTAGTACGGTCGAAAAAAGACATATGTCCATCAAGTTCAACCAGGGAATTAAGGGGTAGGGGTGTGGCGCGATATTGGGGAAGGGATGAGATTTTATATTTCTTCATAAGCATTAATCTTATTTTGTCAATTAGGAACATTCAGCACCCACCCGCTATCAAGGCAGCTGCCTATCATGTCATGCCCTACCTGCACAGGTGTGCTGGCTACTCAAATGATCCAATTAAGGAGGCCATTTAGTCAGCAGCAGCAGAAGTCCTGTGCCTGGACGCTCCAACAGCGGCCAGACACAAGCAGAAGCAGAAGCAGCAGAAGCAGCAGCAGCACCACCTTTTGTTTTTTGGCTGCAGCAGCAGCAGCAAGGCCCACAGGGCTGGCTAGCTGGCTAGCCAGCAAGCAGGTAGCAATGAAAGTAGGAATCTTTCTTTTTAACCCTGTAAGGGGGTGGTGCACTGTACCCGAAGATACTGCCATATCGGGTCAATGCATAGGGCGACGGAAGCAAGCTTCGAAATCGGCCCCCGTTCTCAAAAATCCATTTAATATATGGTCCCCAGATAGGGGACGTATCAGATATTAAACTGATAAGAACAGATACTACACTTGATCTTAGCCAAAAGGCCGAGAAGCGATAACCGTGAAAGGGGCGGGCCCAACAAGGTCCCCTTCATGGGCACTATCACTGCTTGCTGTCAGGGAGGCTGCCAGACAATTTTCCATGCACACTCTGGGCTGGGGGGCAGTCAACCACCAGTACACACAGCAGAACCTAAACCCATACCATTATTGCTAAGCAGCAAGACAGGGGCCCATTGCACTCCCACGGGGCCTTTTTGAATGCAATCCATAACCCGGATTTGCCAGGAACCCTTCTTACTCCTCCTACTTGCATGTGACACTGGGCTTAGGATCTGCATAGGAAACACACACACAAGCACACACCTACCTTTGTTGCCTGCAGATGCCTCCTTGGCTGTCCCCAAACGGTATCAAACCAACACCCACGGGAAGCTGTAAGCATAGAGGACATGCCTGCACCCCATTGGACTTACCTGTGTGGGTTAAATCCGGGTTATTTGACAACCTATGGCGGTGATGGTTCTGCTCAGGCAGAGCAGTGCTGATGCTCCTCATAAAGCTGTCGCTGCTGTGAAGGTTCTAGGTGACATCACAAATCCCTATGGTTACATACACAACAAAGCTGGGTTGTTGTTGTTTACACTCTGCAAGGCCTGTGGAAGTGAGTGACATCATAGCACTGTAGTTCTGAGGGTTCTAGATGGATGCAACAATCTCCTGTTGCTTCTATGAAGGCCATAATAGACGACATCACCAAACAGCTCCATAGTCACATACACAGCAAAGGAGAGATGTTGTTTACACCTAGTGATGTCAGTGGTATTGAGTGACATCACAGCACAGTGCTAAGGCTCCTGGGCCTGGACACAGCAGCGGCTGCAATATCTCAACGGAGAATACGTTTATATATATGTGTGTGTGTGCGCGTATATATATATATATATATATATATATATATATATATATATATATATTCTCCGCCGAAATCACTTTTAAACCCATTTCCACCTTTTTTTCCCTTCTCTTCCTCTTACTTTTTTTTCACGTTTTTTTACGTTTTTCTCCTTTTCGCCTCTTTTCTGGGCGTATTATTCTTCTTTTTCTTCTTTTTTTTCGTCTAATGCATACCCCATCAGTGCAGCAATGCTTATTCAATACCGCCAGCAGATGGAGACACTGGGGGATAATTTTCTAAGGATTTATACTGATTTTTCCTGTCTGAATTTGTCACACAGAAAGTTGCAGGCCAAATATGTGTGACATTTCTGCGACTTTAGCTTCTAGAGCATTTTTACAACATTATACATAGGTGCTGAATACATAAAAAGCGACTGTTCAGCGACAGACAAGTCGCATCGGCTGAAAGTAGGCCAGAATGTCAGTCCATGTTGGAGCAGGTTTAGATACAGTCTAAAGTATAGATCTCAAAGTCTGTGCACAGAATTTAGCAAGGGCCTCGCACCTTCTGATGCATCAGGTAGGTGCACAATAGCATAGCCTAACCCTCTGTACTTTGGTCTATATTGATGCGGGACATAGACAGCCAGCTGATGACCAATCCATTAGTGCAATGGATGGCTGGAAGCATTTGTCTTTGCCTTTGCAATACCACAGAAGCAATGCATGGTCAATGTACAGCAATGACACACCTGTGTGAACAGCCAGGAGACCCCCCCCATGTTATGTTACATAGTTACATAGTTAGTACGGTCGAAAAAAGACATATGTCCATCAAGTTCAACCAGGGAATTAAGGGGTAGGGGTGTGGCGCGATATTGGGGAAGGGATGAGATTTTATATTTCTTCATAAGCATTAATCTTATTTTGTCAATTAGGAACATTCAGCACCCACCCGCTATCAAGGCAGCTGCCTATCATGTCATGCCCTACCTGCACAGGTGTGCTGGCTACTCAAATGATCCAATTAAGGAGGCCATTTAGTCAGCAGCAGCAGAAGTCCTGTGCCTGGACGCTCCAACAGCGGCCAGACACAAGCAGAAGCAGAAGCAGCAGAAGCAGCAGCAGCACCACCTTTTGTTTTTTGGCTGCAGCAGCAGCAGCAAGGCCCACAGGGCTGGCTAGCTGGCTAGCCAGCAAGCAGGTAGCAATGAAAGTAGGAATCTTTCTTTTTAACCCTGTAAGGGGGTGGTGCACTGTACCCGAAGATACTGCCATATCGGGTCAATGCATAGGGCGACGGAAGCAAGCTTCGAAATCGGCCCCCGTTCTCAAAAATCCATTTAATATATGGTCCCCAGATAGGGGACGTATCAGATATTAAACTGATAAGAACAGATACTACACTTGATCTTAGCCAAAAGGCCGAGAAGCGATAACCGTGAAAGGGGCGGGCCCAACAAGGTCCCCTTCATGGGCACTATCACTGCTTGCTGTCAGGGAGGCTGCCAGACAATTTTCCATGCACACTCTGGGCTGGGGGGCAGTCAACCACCAGTACACACAGCAGAACCTAAACCCATACCATTATTGCTAAGCAGCAAGACAGGGGCCCATTGCACTCCCACGGGGCCTTTTTAAATGCAATCCATAACCCGGATTTGCCAGGAACCCTTCTTACTCCTCCTACTTGCATGTGACACTGGGCTTAGGATCTGCATAGGAAACACACACACAAGCACACACCTACCTTTGTTGCCTGCAGATGCCTCCTTGGCTGTCCCCAAACGGTATCAAACCAACACCCACGGGAAGCTGTAAGCATAGAGGACATGCCTGCACCCCATTGGACTTACCTGTGTGGGTTAAATCCGGGTTATTTGACAACCTATGGCGGTGATGGTTCTGCTCAGGCAGAGCAGTGCTGATGCTCCTCATAAAGCTGTCGCTGCTGTGAAGGTTCTAGGTGACATCACAAATCCCTATGGTTACATACACAACAAAGCTGGGTTGTTGTTGTTTACACTCTGCAAGGCCTGTGGAAGTGAGTGACATCATAGCACTGTAGTTCTGAGGGTTCTAGATGGATGCAACAATCTCCTGTTGCTTCTATGAAGGCCATAATAGACGACATCACCAAACAGCTCCATAGTCACATACACAGCAAAGGAGAGATGTTGTTTACACCTAGTGATGTCAGTGGTATTGAGTGACATCACAGCACAGTGCTAAGGCTCCTGGGCCTGGACACAGCAGCGGCTGCAATATCTCAACGGAGAATACGTTTATATATATGTGTGTGTGTGCGCGTATATATATATATATATATATATATATATATTTCTCCGCCGAAATCACTTTTAAACCCATTTCCACCTTTTTTTCCCTTCTCTTCCTCTTACTTTTTTTTCACGTTTTTTTACGTTTTTCTCCTTTTCGCCTCTTTTCTGGGCGTATTATTCTTCTTTTTCTTCTTTTTTTTCGTCTAATGCATACCCCATCAGTGCAGCAATGCTTATTCAATACCGCCAGCAGATGGAGACACTGGGGGATAATTTTCTAAGGATTTATACTGATTTTTCCTGTCTGAATTTGTCGCACAGAAAGTTGCAGGCCAAATATGTGTGACATTTCTGCGACTTTAGCTTCTAGAGCATTTTTACAACATTATACATAGGTGCTGAATACATAAAAAGCGACTGTTCAGCGACAGACAAGTCGCATCGGCTGAAAGTAGGCCAGAATGTCAGTCCATGTTGGAGCAGGTTTAGATACAGTCTAAAGTATAGATCTCAAAGTCTGTGCACAGAATTTAGCAAGGGCCTCGCACCTTCTGATGCATCAGGTAGGTGCACAATAGCATAGCCTAACCCTCTGTACTTTGGTCTATATTGATGCGGGACATAGACAGCCAGCTGATGACCAATCCATTAGTGCAATGGATGGCTGGAAGCATTTGTCTTTGCCTTTGCAATACCACAGAAGCAATGCATGGTCAATGTACAGCAATGACACACCTGTGTGAACAGCCAGGAGACCCCCCCCATGTTATGTTACATAGTTACATAGTTAGTACGGTCGAAAAAAGACATATGTCCATCAAGTTCAACCAGGGAATTAAGGGGTAGGGGTGTGGCGCGATATTGGGGAAGGGATGAGATTTTATATTTCTTCATAAGCATTAATCTTATTTTGTCAATTAGGAACATTCAGCACCCACCCGCTATCAAGGCAGCTGCCTATCATGTCATGCCCTACCTGCACAGGTGTGCTGGCTACTCAAATGATCCAATTAAGGAGGCCATTTAGTCAGCAGCAGCAGAAGTCCTGTGCCTGGACGCTCCAACAGCGGCCAGACACAAGCAGAAGCAGAAGCAGCAGAAGCAGCAGCAGCACCACCTTTTGTTTTTTGGCTGCAGCAGCAGCAGCAAGGCCCACAGGGCTGGCTAGCTGGCTAGCCAGCAAGCAGGTAGCAATGAAAGTAGGAATCTTTCTTTTTAACCCTGTAAGGGGGTGGTGCACTGTACCTGAAGATACTGCCATATCGGGTCAATGCATAGGGCGACGGAAGCAAGCTTCGAAATCGGCCCCCGTTCTCAAAAATCCATTTAATATATGGTCCCCAGATAGGGGACGTATCAGATATTAAACTGATAAGAACAGATACTACACTTGATCTTAGCCAAAAGGCCGAGAAGCGATAACCGTGAAAGGGGCGGGCCCAACAAGGTCCCCTTCATGGGCACTATCACTGCTTGCTGTCAGGGAGGCTGCCAGACAATTTTCCATGCACACTCTGGGCTGGGGGGCAGTCAACCACCAGTACACACAGCAGAACCTAAACCCATACCATTATTGCTAAGCAGCAAGACAGGGGCCCATTGCACTCCCACGGGGCCTTTTTAAATGCAATCCATAACCCGGATTTGCCAGGAACCCTTCTTACTCCTCCTACTTGCATGTGACACTGGGCTTAGGATCTGCATAGGAAACACACACACAAGCACACACCTACCTTTGTTGCCTGCAGATGCCTCCTTGGCTGTCCCCAAACGGTATCAAACCAACACCCACGGGAAGCTGTAAGCATAGAGGACATGCCTGCACCCCATTGGACTTACCTGTGTGGGTTAAATCCGGGTTATTTGACAACCTATGGCGGTGATGGTTCTGCTCAGGCAGAGCAGTGCTGATGCTCCTCATAAAGCTGTCGCTGCTGTGAAGGTTCTAGGTGACATCACAAATCCCTATGGTTACATACACAACAAAGCTGGGTTGTTGTTGTTTACACTCTGCAAGGCCTGTGGAAGTGAGTGACATCATAGCACTGTAGTTCTGAGGGTTCTAGATGGATGCAACAATCTCCTGTTGCTTCTATGAAGGCCATAATAGACGACATCACCAAACAGCTCCATAGTCACATACACAGCAAAGGAGAGATGTTGTTTACACCTAGTGATGTCAGTGGTATTGAGTGACATCACAGCACAGTGCTAAGGCTCCTGGGCCTGGACACAGCAGCGGCTGCAATATCTCAACGGAGAATACGTTTATATATATGTGTGTGTGTGCGCGTATATATATATATATATATATATATATATATATATATATATAAATTAGTAGAATTCCGCAGCACACAATCCAAGTTGATGAAAAAAGTGAAGTTTTATTCCATAAACAGGTGAAAGTTACAGCGACGTTTCAACCAGCTCTCCTGGTCTTTCTCAAGCATAACACAAGTGAACAAAAGGACCCATTTTATGGGCTATACAATTACAAATCCAATTTAGTGAAAAAAGTACAAAATCAATATAAAGTGTACAAAATTCAAACAGTACATCACATAAACAAGTGTAAAAATATGTGTCAAATATATCTATATTCAATATATTATATAAATATAGACGTGAATCCCAAAATCATATAAAATCCCTAATAAGGTTCTGATCACCTATTCAGAACAGATGTGTGAGAATTAAAAAATCATTAAAAAACAATATTTGCAGTAACGGATCTGGGGATCACTCACCGCCATAATGGAGAATGTAAGCGTGGGTGAAAAGCGAATGCGCATGTGCGCCCAAGTACTATAGCGGAAGTCAGGGGATGTATCTAACATGTAGTCATGGTGACCATGTATGTACTGAGAGCGTCGGCCCTACTGCGCATTCTCGTGGTGTTCCAAGCCTCGCTCTCATATCAGGAGCTCCGTCTCCTACTGCGCACGCGCGCAGTGTTCCAGGCCTCGTTCTCATACCTATCAGCTCATCTGGCGTCCCGGTCACCATGGTAATGTGTCATGTGATCAAATAGTAAGTGAAAAAATATAAAGATAAGAAAAAATATAAAGATAAGAAAAAAATGAACCAAAATAAAATTAAATAGTAAAATTAATAAAATTAATCAAAATGAGAATGGGACGGTCTAGTTATTTCAAATATTCATACAGATCCCACATATACATTGAGACGTGTGGCTGCAGACCCGAGTAGCGGGCACAATGAAGTGTCCACACTCTGATCCGCTGGAGCACGGCATCCAGTGGTAGCCATAGTCTGAGGTCACCACTGCAACCAGCTCTCTATTCCACCACATATGTCCTACTCCTAGGTTAAAGAGGGGGACTGTAATTAGATTATTGGAACTGCGTCCAGATATGACTCATCCCATAGCTGTTGGCAACAGCACAATTAAAAAAATAAAAAAATAATAAAAAAATAATAAAATAAAAATAAAACAAATAAATAATTGAAAAATAATACTAAAAGAAAATATAATGAAAAAAATATAAATAATATGGGATAAAAAAATAAGGAATAGAAATAAAAATTAAAATAAAAAATGAAAAAAAATGAAAAAAAATGAAAAAAATAATAAAAATTAAATAAATAAACAAGATACTAAATAAAATTGTGTATAATAATATGGTGTACTACATATATGATGTGTATATCAAAATTAATGGATAACACATATGTAATATACATCCCCGACTTCCGACAAAAAATATATATATATCAAACAATAACTAGATTAAGTGTTATTTATTGTAAATGAATAAACGGAACATTTTTATATAAACGTGAGTGACAATAGTCCCCTCCGGTTACTGCAAAAAAGAAGAAAGAGAAAGAACAAGGTTAATAATATTTTCTAAAAGGAAATATTCCAAAAATCTTAATAGTCATATCACTTGTGTTGTATACACCGGTTTACATGTAACACAACTCAGAGAATGTCCAGGACTTATTACCTGCCTAACACCCTATGTGAAATTTTGAAATCAACATTTAAACCATAAGGTCTCAAAGAATTAAGAATATAAATCCACTTAAGTTCAAGTCTTTTCAGACGTCCCTGCCTGTCACCCCCTCTTTTCAAAGGGGGTACATGGTCTAAGACCATGAATCTCAGGTCCCTTTCACTATGTGCAAGATCTGTAAAGTGCTTAGACACCGGGAGGTCAAGTTTATTCTTACGAATTGAGTATCTGTGTTGGTTCAGTCTAGTCTTGAGGTCCCATGTGGTCTCCCCCACATACAGGAGACCACACGGGCACCACAAGACATAGACGACAAAAGACGTGCTACATGTAAGATATTGTCTGATGGGGAAAACTTGTCCTGTGGACGGATGACAAAAGGACTCACCCTTTGCCATAAGTCCACAGTTGGTACAGGATCGACAGGGGAAGCTTCCCCTTCTAAAAGTGGTAAGGTACTGTTGGCCACTCCTTTTGGTAGACATATCCGCTTTTACCAACTTATCTTTCAAGTTGGTAGGTCTCCTATAGGCCATAATGGGAGGTGACTTCAATTCTGGACTATGTGTATATCCCTCAAGTAAATTCCAGTGTTTCCTAACAATTCTGCCAATCTCAGGGGAAAGATCATTGTACGTGGAGACAAACGCTATACGGGGATTTGTAGGTATCCTACTCTGTCCCGACATGAGTCCCCTTTGTGTCCTGTCAATTCTGTCCTTTTGTCTCACTATTAATCCCACAGGGTATCCCCTATTCTTGAAATTTTGAACCATTCTGTCCAGGGCCTTATCGTATTTTTCTTCCGAATCCGTGACCCTCCTTGCCCTCAGCAATTGGCTATAGGGCAAGGAGTTCACCATGGATCTGGGGTGACAACTATCGAATCTTAGCAGTGTATTGCAATCAGTATCTTTTACATAGAGATCTGTAGTCAAATGGTTTCCCTGTATCGTCACTAACACATCCAGAAAGCTCACCGAAACATAAGAGTGGGTCAAAGTGAAGCGAATGTCTGGGTCCTGTTCATTAAGGTAGTCCTGGAAAGATAATAAATCAGTCAGTGTTCCAGTCCAAATCAAGAATACATCGTCTATGTATCTCCACCACTCCAGGATAAACCTGGAGTGGTGGGACACATAGACGTAACGTTCTTCAAATTGCGACATAAAGATGTTGGCATACGTTGGCATACGTTCTTTTTTAAGGGGTGCTGTTTCTTTTGGATTATATATATATATATATATATATTTCTCCGCCGAAATCACTTTTAAACCCATTTCCACCTTTTTTTCCCTTCTCTTCCTCTTACTTTTTTTTCACGTTTTTTTACGTTTTTCTCCTTTTCGCCTCTTTTCTGGGCGTATTATTCTTCTTTTTCTTCTTTTTTTTCGTCTAATGCATACCCCATCAGTGCAGCAATGCTTATTCAATACCGCCAGCAGATGGAGACACTGGGGGATAATTTTCTAAGGATTTATACTGATTTTTCCTGTCTGAATTTGTCGCACAGAAAGTTGCAGGCCAAATATGTGTGACATTTCTGCGACTTTAGCTTCTAGAGCATTTTTACAACATTATACATAGGTGCTGAATACATAAAAAGCGACTGTTCAGCGACAGACAAGTCGCATCGGCTGAAAGTAGGCCAGAATGTCAGTCCATGTTGGAGCAGGTTTAGATACAGTCTAAAGTATAGATCTCAAAGTCTGTGCACAGAATTTAGCAAGGGCCTCGCACCTTCTGATGCATCAGGTAGGTGCACAATAGCATAGCCTAACCCTCTGTACTTTGGTCTATATTGATGCGGGACATAGACAGCCAGCTGATGACCAATCCATTAGTGCAATGGATGGCTGGAAGCATTTGTCTTTGCCTTTGCAATACCACAGAAGCAATGCATGGTCAATGTACAGCAATGACACACCTGTGTGAACAGCCAGGAGACCCCCCCCCATGTTATGTTACATAGTTACATAGTTAGTACGGTCGAAAAAAGACATATGTCCATCAAGTTCAACCAGGGAATTAAGGGGTAGGGGTGTGGCGCGATATTGGGGAAGGGATGAGATTTTATATTTCTTCATAAGCATTAATCTTATTTTGTCAATTAGGAACATTCAGCACCCACCCGCTATCAAGGCAGCTGCCTATCATGTCATGCCCTACCTGCACAGGTGTGCTGGCTACTCAAGTGATCCAATTAAGGAGGCCATTTAGTCAGCAGCAGCAGAAGTCCTGTGCCTGGACGCTCCAACAGCGGCCAGACACAAGCAGAAGCAGAAGCAGCAGAAGCAGCAGCAGCACCACCTTTTGTTTTTTGGCTGCAGCAGCAGCAGCAAGGCCCACAGGGCTGGCTAGCTGGCTAGCCAGCAAGCAGGTAGCAATGAAAGTAGGAATCTTTCTTTTTAACCCTGTAAGGGGGTGGTGCACTGTACCCGAAGATACTGCCATATCGGGTCAATGCATAGGGCGACGGAAGCAAGCTTCGAAATCGGCCCCCGTTCTCAAAAATCCATTTAATATATGGTCCCCAGATAGGGGACGTATCAGATATTAAACTGATAAGAACAGATACTACACTTGATCTTAGCCAAAAGGCCGAGAAGCGATAACCGTGAAAGGGGCGGGCCCAACAAGGTCCCCTTCATGGGCACTATCACTGCTTGCTGTCAGGGAGGCTGCCAGACAATTTTCCATGCACACTCTGGGCTGGGGGGCAGTCAACCACCAGTACACACAGCAGAACCTAAACCCATACCATTATTGCTAAGCAGCAAGACAGGGGCCCATTGCACTCCCACGGGGCCTTTTTAAATGCAATCCATAACCCGGATTTGCCAGGAACCCTTCTTACTCCTCCTACTTGCATGTGACACTGGGCTTAGGATCTGCATAGGAAACACACACACAAGCACACACCTACCTTTGTTGCCTGCAGATGCCTCCTTGGCTGTCCCCAAACGGTATCAAACCAACACCCACGGGAAGCTGTAAGCATAGAGGACATGCCTGCACCCCATTGGACTTACCTGTGTGGGTTAAATCCGGGTTATTTGACAACCTATGGCGGTGATGGTTCTGCTCAGGCAGAGCAGTGCTGATGCTCCTCATAAAGCTGTCGCTGCTGTGAAGGTTCTAGGTGACATCACAAATCCCTATGGTTACATACACAACAAAGCTGGGTTGTTGTTGTTTACACTCTGCAAGGCCTGTGGAAGTGAGTGACATCATAGCACTGTAGTTCTGAGGGTTCTAGATGGATGCAACAATCTCCTGTTGCTTCTATGAAGGCCATAATAGACGACATCACCAAACAGCTCCATAGTCACATACACAGCAAAGGAGAGATGTTGTTTACACCTAGTGATGTCAGTGGTATTGAGTGACATCACAGCACAGTGCTAAGGCTCCTGGGCCTGGACACAGCAGCGGCTGCAATATCTCAACGGAGAATACGTTTATATATATGTGTGTGTGTGCGCGTATATATATATATATATATATATATATATATATATATATATATATTTCTCCGCCGAAATCACTTTTAAACCCATTTTCACCTTTTTTTCCCTTCTCTTCCTCTTACTTTTTTTTCACGTTTTTTTACGTTTTTCTCCTTTTCGCCTCTTTTCTGGGCGTATTATTCTTCTTTTTCTTCTTTTTTTTCGTCTAATGCATACCCCATCAGTGCAGCAATGCTTATTCAATACCGCCAGCAGATGGAGACACTGGGGGATAATTTTCTAAGGATTTATACTGATTTTTCCTGTCTGAATTTGTCGCACAGAAAGTTGCAGGCCAAATATGTGTGACATTTCTGCGACTTTAGCTTCTAGAGCATTTTTACAACATTATACATAGGTGCTGAATACATAAAAAGCGACTGTTCAGCGACAGACAAGTCGCATCGGCTGAAAGTAGGCCAGAATGTCAGTCCATGTTGGAGCAGGTTTAGATACAGTCTAAAGTATAGATCTCAAAGTCTGTGCACAGAATTTAGCAAGGGCCTCGCACCTTCTGATGCATCAGGTAGGTGCACAATAGCATAGCCTAACCCTCTGTACTTTGGTCTATATTGATGCGGGACATAGACAGCCAGCTGATGACCAATCCATTAGTGCAATGGATGGCTGGAAGCATTTGTCTTTGCCTTTGCAATACCACAGAAGCAATGCATGGTCAATGTACAGCAATGACACACCTGTGTGAACAGCCAGGAGACCCCCCCCATGTTATGTTACATAGTTACATAGTTAGTACGGTCGAAAAAAGACATATGTCCATCAAGTTCAACCAGGGAATTAAGGGGTAGGGGTGTGGCGCGATATTGGGGAAGGGATGAGATTTTATATTTCTTCATAAGCATTAATCTTATTTTGTCAATTAGGAACATTCAGCACCCACCCGCTATCAAGGCAGCTGCCTATCATGTCATGCCCTACCTGCACAGGTGTGCTGGCTACTCAAATGATCCAATTAAGGAGGCCATTTAGTCAGCAGCAGCAGAAGTCCTGTGCCTGGATGCTCCAACAGCGGCCAGACACAAGCAGAAGCAGAAGCAGCAGAAGCAGCAGCAGCACCACCTTTTGTTTTTTGGCTGCAGCAGCAGCAGCAAGGCCCACAGGGCTGGCTAGCTGGCTAGCCAGCAAGCAGGTAGCAATGAAAGTAGGAATCTTTCTTTTTAACCCTGTAAGGGGGTGGTGCACTGTACCCGAAGATACTGCCATATCGGGTCAATGCATAGGGCGACGGAAGCAAGCTTCGAAATCGGCCCCCGTTCTCAAAAATCCATTTAATATATGGTCCCCAGATAGGGGACGTATCAGATATTAAACTGATAAGAACAGATACTACACTTGATCTTAGCCAAAAGGCCGAGAAGCGATAACCGTGAAAGGGGCGGGCCCAACAAGGTCCCCTTCATGGGCACTATCACTGCTTGCTGTCAGGGAGGCTGCCAGACAATTTTCCATGCACACTCTGGGCTGGGGGGCAGTCAACCACCAGTACACACAGCAGAACCTAAACCCATACCATTATTGCTAAGCAGCAAGACAGGGGCCCATTGCACTCCCACGGGGCCTTTTTAAATGCAATCCATAACCCGGATTTGCCAGGAACCCTTCTTACTCCTCCTACTTGCATGTGACACTGGGCTTAGGATCTGCATAGGAAACACACACACAAGCACACACCTACCTTTGTTGCCTGCAGATGCCTCCTTGGCTGTCCCCAAACGGTATCAAACCAACACCCACGGGAAGCTGTAAGCATAGAGGACATGCCTGCACCCCATTGGACTTACCTGTGTGGGTTAAATCCGGGTTATTTGACAACCTATGGCGGTGATGGTTCTGCTCAGGCAGAGCAGTGCTGATGCTCCTCATAAAGCTGTCGCTGCTGTGAAGGTTCTAGGTGACATCACAAATCCCTATGGTTACATACACAACAAAGCTGGGTTGTTGTTGTTTACACTCTGCAAGGCCTGTGGAAGTGAGTGACATCATAGCACTGTAGTTCTGAGGGTTCTAGATGGATGCAACAATCTCCTGTTGCTTCTATGAAGGCCATAATAGACGACATCACCAAACAGCTCCATAGTCACATACACAGCAAAGGAGAGATGTTGTTTACACCTAGTGATGTCAGTGGTATTGAGTGACATCACAGCACAGTGCTAAGGCTCCTGGGCCTGGACACAGCAGCGGCTGCAATATCTCAACGGAGAATACGTTTATATATATGTGTGTGTGTGCGCGTATATATATATATATATATATATATATATATATATATATATATATTTCTCCGCCGAAATCACTTTTAAACCCATTTCCACCTTTTTTTCCCTTCTCTTCCTCTTACTTTTTTTTCACGTTTTTTTACGTTTTTCTCCTTTTCGCCTCTTTTCTGGGCGTATTATTCTTCTTTTTCTTCTTTTTTTTCGTCTAATGCATACCCCATCAGTGCAGCAATGCTTATTCAATACCGCCAGCAGATGGAGACACTGGGGGATAATTTTCTAAGGATTTATACTGATTTTTCCTGTCTGAATTTGTCGCACAGAAAGTTGCAGGCCAAATATGTGTGACATTTCTGCGACTTTAGCTTCTAGAGCATTTTTACAACATTATACATAGGTGCTGAATACATAAAAAGCGACTGTTCAGCGACAGACAAGTCGCATCGGCTGAAAGTAGGCCAGAATGTCAGTCCATGTTGGAGCAGGTTTAGATACAGTCTAAAGTATAGATCTCAAAGTCTGTGCACAGAATTTAGCAAGGGCCTCGCACCTTCTGATGCATCAGGTAGGTGCACAATAGCATAGCCTAACCCTCTGTACTTTGGTCTATATTGATGCGGGACATAGACAGCCAGCTGATGACCAATCCATTAGTGCAATGGATGGCTGGAAGCATTTGTCTTTGCCTTTGCAATACCACAGAAGCAATGCATGGTCAATGTACAGCAATGACACACCTGTGTGAACAGCCAGGAGACCCCCCCCATGTTATGTTACATAGTTACATAGTTAGTACGGTCGAAAAAAGACATATGTCCATCAAGTTCAACCAGGGAATTAAGGGGTAGGGGTGTGGCGCGATATTGGGGAAGGGATGAGATTTTATATTTCTTCATAAGCATTAATCTTATTTTGTCAATTAGGAACATTCAGCACCCACCCGCTATCAAGGCAGCTGCCTATCATGTCATGCCCTACCTGCACAGGTGTGCTGGCTACTCAAATGATCCAATTAAGGAGGCCATTTAGTCAGCAGCAGCAGAAGTCCTGTGCCTGGACGCTCCAACAGCGGCCAGACACAAGCAGAAGCAGAAGCAGCAGAAGCAGCAGCAGCACCACCTTTTGTTTTTTGGCTGCAGCAGCAGCAGCAAGGCCCACAGGGCTGGCTAGCTGGCTAGCCAGCAAGCAGGTAGCAATGAAAGTAGGAATCTTTCTTTTTAACCCTGTAAGGGGGTGGTGCACTGTACCCGAAGATACTGCCATATCGGGTCAATGCATAGGGCGACGGAAGCAAGCTTCGAAATCGGCCCCCGTTCTCAAAAATCCATTTAATATATGGTCCCCAGATAGGGGACGTATCAGATATTAAACTGATAAGAACAGATACTACACTTGATCTTAGCCAAAAGGCCGAGAAGCGATAACCGTGAAAGGGGCGGGCCCAACAAGGTCCCCTTCATGGGCACTATCACTGCTTGCTGTCAGGGAGGCTGCCAGACAATTTTCCATGCACACTCTGGGCTGGGGGGCAGTCAACCACCAGTACACACAGCAGAACCTAAACCCATACCATTATTGCTAAGCAGCAAGACAGGGGCCCATTGCACTCCCACGGGGCCTTTTTAAATGCAATCCATAACCCGGATTTGCCAGGAACCCTTCTTACTCCTCCTACTTGCATGTGACACTGGGCTTAGGATCTGCATAGGAAACACACACACAAGCACACACCTACCTTTGTTGCCTGCAGATGCCTCCTTGGCTGTCCCCAAACGGTATCAAACCAACACCCACGGGAAGCTGTAAGCATAGAGGACATGCCTGCACCCCATTGGACTTACCTGTGTGGGTTAAATCCGGGTTATTTGACAACCTATGGCGGTGATGGTTCTGCTCAGGCAGAGCAGTGCTGATGCTCCTCATAAAGCTGTCGCTGCTGTGAAGGTTCTAGGTGACATCACAAATCCCTATGGTTACATACACAACAAAGCTGGGTTGTTGTTGTTTACACTCTGCAAGGCCTGTGGAAGTGAGTGACATCATAGCACTGTAGTTCTGAGGGTTCTAGATGGATGCAACAATCTCCTGTTGCTTCTATGAAGGCCGTAATAGACGACATCACCAAACAGCTCCATAGTCACATACACAGCAAAGGAGAGATGTTGTTTACACCTAGTGATGTCAGTGGTATTGAGTGACATCACAGCACAGTGCTAAGGCTCCTGGGCCTGGACACAGCAGCGGCTGCAATATCTCAACGGAGAATACGTTTATATATATGTGTGTGTGTGCGCGTATATATATATATATATATATATATATATATATATATATTTCTCCGCCGAAATCACTTTTAAACCCATTTCCACCTTTTTTTCCCTTCTCTTCCTCTTACTTTTTTTTCACGTTTTTTTACGTTTTTCTCCTTTTCGCCTCTTTTCTGGGCGTATTATTCTTCTTTTTCTTCTTTTTTTTCGTCTAATGCATACCCCATCAGTGCAGCAATGCTTATTCAATACCGCCAGCAGATGGAGACACTGGGGGATAATTTTCTAAGGATTTATACTGATTTTTCCTGTCTGAATTTGTCGCACAGAAAGTTGCAGGCCAAATATGTGTGACATTTCTGCGACTTTAGCTTCTAGAGCATTTTTACAACATTATACATAGGTGCTGAATACATAAAAAGCGACTGTTCAGCGACAGACAAGTCGCATCGGCTGAAAGTAGGCCAGAATGTCAGTCCATGTTGGAGCAGGTTTAGATACAGTCTAAAGTATAGATCTCAAAGTCTGTGCACAGAATTTAGCAAGGGCCTCGCACCTTCTGATGCATCAGGTAGGTGCACAATAGCATAGCCTAACCCTCTGTACTTTGGTCTATATTGATGCGGGACATAGACAGCCAGCTGATGACCAATCCATTAGTGCAATGGATGGCTGGAAGCATTTGTCTTTGCCTTTGCAATACCACAGAAGCAATGCATGGTCAATGTACAGCAATGACACACCTGTGTGAACAGCCAGGAGACCCCCCCCATGTTATGTTACATAGTTACATAGTTAGTACGGTCGAAAAAAGACATATGTCCATCAAGTTCAACCAGGGAATTAAGGGGTAGGGGTGTGGCGCGATATTGGGGAAGGGATGAGATTTTATATTTCTTCATAAGCATTAATCTTATTTTGTCAATTAGGAACATTCAGCACCCACCCGCTATCAAGGCAGCTGCCTATCATGTCATGCCCTACCTGCACAGGTGTGCTGGCTACTCAAATGATCCAATTAAGGAGGCCATTTAGTCAGCAGCAGCAGAAGTCCTGTGCCTGGACGCTCCAACAGCGGCCAGACACAAGCAGAAGCAGAAGCAGCAGAAGCAGCAGCAGCACCACCTTTTGTTTTTTGGCTGCAGCAGCAGCAGCAAGGCCCACAGGGCTGGCTAGCTGGCTAGCCAGCAAGCAGGTAGCAATGAAAGTAGGAATCTTTCTTTTTAACCCTGTAAGGGGGTGGTGCACTGTACCCGAAGATACTGCCATATCGGGTCAATGCATAGGGCGACGGAAGCAAGCTTCGAAATCGGCCCCCGTTCTCAAAAATCCATTTAATATATGGTCCCCAGATAGGGGACGTATCAGATATTAAACTGATAAGAACAGATACTACACTTGATCTTAGCCAAAAGGCCGAGAAGCGATAACCGTGAAAGGGGCGGGCCCAACAAGGTCCCCTTCATGGGCACTATCACTGCTTGCTGTCAGGGAGGCTGCCAGACAATTTTCCATGCACACTCTGGGCTGGGGGGCAGTCAACCACCAGTACACACAGCAGAACCTAAACCCATACCATTATTGCTAAGCAGCAAGACAGGGGCCCATTGCACTCCCACGGGGCCTTTTTAAATGCAATCCATAACCCGGATTTGCCAGGAACCCTTCTTACTCCTCCTACTTGCATGTGACACTGGGCTTAGGATCTGCATAGGAAACACACACACAAGCACACACCTACCTTTGTTGCCTGCAGATGCCTCCTTGGCTGTCCCCAAACGGTATCAAACCAACACCCACGGGAAGCTGTAAGCATAGAGGACATGCCTGCACCCCATTGGACTTACCTGTGTGGGTTAAATCCGGGTTATTTGACAACCTATGGCGGTGATGGTTCTGCTCAGGCAGAGCAGTGCTGATGCTCCTCATAAAGCTGTCGCTGCTGTGAAGGTTCTAGGTGACATCACAAATCCCTATGGTTACATACACAACAAAGCTGGGTTGTTGTTGTTTACACTCTGCAAGGCCTGTGGAAGTGAGTGACATCATAGCACTGTAGTTCTGAGGGTTCTAGATGGATGCAACAATCTCCTGTTGCTTCTATGAAGGCCATAATAGACGACATCACCAAACAGCTCCATAGTCACATACACAGCAAAGGAGAGATGTTGTTTACACCTAGTGATGTCAGTGGTATTGAGTGACATCACAGCACAGTGCTAAGGCTCCTGGGCCTGGACACAGCAGCGGCTGCAATATCTCAACGGAGAATACGTTTATATATATGTGTGTGTGTGCGCGTATATATATATATATATATATATATATATATATATATATATTTCTCCGCCGAAATCACTTTTAAACCCATTTCCACCTTTTTTTCCCTTCTCTTCCTCTTACTTTTTTTTCACGTTTTTTTACGTTTTTCTCCTTTTCGCCTCTTTTCTGGGCGTATTATTCTTCTTTTTCTTCTTTTTTTTCGTCTAATGCATACCCCATCAGTGCAGCAATGCTTATTCAATACCGCCAGCAGATGGAGACACTGGGGGATAATTTTCTAAGGATTTATACTGATTTTTCCTGTCTGAATTTGTCGCACAGAAAGTTGCAGGCCAAATATGTGTGACATTTCTGCGACTTTAGCTTCTAGAGCATTTTTACAACATTATACATAGGTGCTGAATACATAAAAAGCGACTGTTCAGCGACAGACAAGTCGCATCGGCTGAAAGTAGGCCAGAATGTCAGTCCATGTTGGAGCAGGTTTAGATACAGTCTAAAGTATAGATCTCAAAGTCTGTGCACAGAATTTAGCAAGGGCCTCGCACCTTCTGATGCATCAGGTAGGTGCACAATAGCATAGCCTAACCCTCTGTACTTTGGTCTATATTGATGCGGGACATAGACAGCCAGCTGATGACCAATCCATTAGTGCAATGGATGGCTGGAAGCATTTGTCTTTGCCTTTGCAATACCACAGAAGCAATGCATGGTCAATGTACAGCAATGACACACCTGTGTGAACAGCCAGGAGACCCCCCCCATGTTATGTTACATAGTTACATAGTTAGTACGGTCGAAAAAAGACATATGTCCATCAAGTTCAACCAGGGAATTAAGGGGTAGGGGTGTGGCGCGATATTGGGGAAGGGATGAGATTTTATATTTCTTCATAAGCATTAATCTTATTTTGTCAATTAGGAACATTCAGCACCCACCCGCTATCAAGGCAGCTGCCTATCATGTCATGCCCTACCTGCACAGGTGTGCTGGCTACTCAAATGATCCAATTAAGGAGGCCATTTAGTCAGCAGCAGCAGAAGTCCTGTGCCTGGACGCTCCAACAGCGGCCAGACACAAGCAGAAGCAGAAGCAGCAGAAGCAGCAGCAGCACCACCTTTTGTTTTTTGGCTGCAGCAGCAGCAGCAAGGCCCACAGGGCTGGCTAGCTGGCTAGCCAGCAAGCAGGTAGCAATGAAAGTAGGAATCTTTCTTTTTAACCCTGTAAGGGGGTGGTGCACTGTACCCGAAGATACTGCCATATCGGGTCAATGCATAGGGCGACGGAAGCAAGCTTCGAAATCGGCCCCCGTTCTCAAAAATCCATTTAATATATGGTCCCCAGATAGGGGACGTATCAGATATTAAACTGATAAGAACAGATACTACACTTGATCTTAGCCAAAAGGCCGAGAAGCGATAACCGTGAAAGGGGCGGGCCCAACAAGGTCCCCTTCATGGGCACTATCACTGCTTGCTGTCAGGGAGGCTGCCAGACAATTTTCCATGCACACTCTGGGCTGGGGGGCAGTCAACCACCAGTACACACAGCAGAACCTAAACCCATACCATTATTGCTAAGCAGCAAGACAGGGGCCCATTGCACTCCCACGGGGCCTTTTTAAATGCAATCCATAACCCGGATTTGCCAGGAACCCTTCTTACTCCTCCTACTTGCATGTGACACTGGGCTTAGGATCTGCATAGGAAACACACACACAAGCACACACCTACCTTTGTTGCCTGCAGATGCCTCCTTGGCTGTCCCCAAACGGTATCAAACCAACACCCACGGGAAGCTGTAAGCATAGAGGACATGCCTGCACCCCATTGGACTTACCTGTGTGGGTTAAATCCGGGTTATTTGACAACCTATGGCGGTGATGGTTCTGCTCAGGCAGAGCAGTGCTGATGCTCCTCATAAAGCTGTCGCTGCTGTGAAGGTTCTAGGTGACATCACAAATCCCTATGGTTACATACACAACAAAGCTGGGTTGTTGTTGTTTACACTCTGCAAGGCCTGTGGAAGTGAGTGACATCATAGCACTGTAGTTCTGAGGGTTCTAGATGGATGCAACAATCTCCTGTTGCTTCTATGAAGGCCATAATAGACGACATCACCAAACAGCTCCATAGTCACATACACAGCAAAGGAGAGATGTTGTTTACACCTAGTGATGTCAGTGGTATTGAGTGACATCACAGCACAGTGCTAAGGCTCCTGGGCCTGGACACAGCAGCGGCTGCAATATCTCAACGGAGAATACGTTTATATATATGTGTGTGTGTGCGCGTATATATATATATATATATATATATATATATATATATATATTTCTCCGCCGAAATCACTTTTAAACCCATTTCCACCTTTTTTTCCCTTCTCTTCCTCTTACTTTTTTTTCACGTTTTTTTACGTTTTTCTCCTTTTCGCCTCTTTTCTGGGCGTATTATTCTTCTTTTTCTTCTTTTTTTTCGTCTAATGCATACCCCATCAGTGCAGCAATGCTTATTCAATACCGCCAGCAGATGGAGACACTGGGGGATAATTTTCTAAGGATTTATACTGATTTTTCCTGTCTGAATTTGTCGCACAGAAAGTTGCAGGCCAAATATGTGTGACATTTCTGCGACTTTAGCTTCTAGAGCATTTTTACAACATTATACATAGGTGCTGAATACATAAAAAGCGACTGTTCAGCGACAGACAAGTCGCATCGGCTGAAAGTAGGCCAGAATGTCAGTCCATGTTGGAGCAGGTTTAGATACAGTCTAAAGTATAGATCTCAAAGTCTGTGCACAGAATTTAGCAAGGGCCTCGCACCTTCTGATGCATCAGGTAGGTGCACAATAGCATAGCCTAACCCTCTGTACTTTGGTCTATATTGATGCGGGATATAGACAGCCAGCTGATGACCAATCCATTAGTGCAATGGATGGCTGGAAGCATTTGTCTTTGCCTTTGCAATACCACAGAAGCAATGCATGGTCAATGTACAGCAATGACACACCTGTGTGAACAGCCAGGAGACCCCCCCCCATGTTATGTTACATAGTTACATAGTTAGTACGGTCGAAAAAAGACATATGTCCATCAAGTTCAACCAGGGAATTAAGGGGTAGGGGTGTGGCGCGATATTGGGGAAGGGATGAGATTTTATATTTCTTCATAAGCATTAATCTTATTTTGTCAATTAGGAACATTCAGCACCCACCCGCTATCAAGGCAGCTGCCTATCATGTCATGCCCTACCTGCACAGGTGTGCTGGCTACTCAAATGATCCAATTAAGGAGGCCATTTAGTCAGCAGCAGCAGAAGTCCTGTGCCTGGACGCTCCAACAGCGGCCAGACACAAGCAGAAGCAGAAGCAGCAGAAGCAGCAGCAGCAGCACCACCTTTTGTTTTTTGGCTGCAGCAGCAGCAGCAAGGCCCACAGGGCTGGCTAGCTGGCTAGCCAGCAAGCAGGTAGCAATGAAAGTAGGAATCTTTCTTTTTAACCCTGTAAGGGGGTGGTGCACTGTACCCGAAGATACTGCCATATCGGGTCAATGCATAGGGCGACGGAAGCAAGCTTCGAAATCGGCCCCCGTTCTCAAAAATCCATTTAATATATGGTCCCCAGATAGGGGACGTATCAGATATTAAACTGATAAGAACAGATACTACACTTGATCTTAGCCAAAAGGCCGAGAAGCGATAACCGTGAAAGGGGCGGGCCCAACAAGGTCCCCTTCATGGGCACTATCACTGCTTGCTGTCAGGGAGGCTGCCAGACAATTTTCCATGCACACTCTGGGCTGGGGGGCAGTCAACCACCAGTACACACAGCAGAACCTAAACCCATACCATTATTGCTAAGCAGCAAGACAGGGGCCCATTGCACTCCCACGGGGCCTTTTTAAATGCAATCCATAACCCGGATTTGCCAGGAACCCTTCTTACTCCTCCTACTTGCATGTGACACTGGGCTTAGGATCTGCATAGGAAACACACACACAAGCACACACCTACCTTTGTTGCCTGCAGATGCCTCCTTGGCTGTCCCCAAACGGTATCAAACCAACACCCACGGGAAGCTGTAAGCATAGAGGACATGCCTGCACCCCATTGGACTTACCTGTGTGGGTTAAATCCGGGTTATTTGACAACCTATGGCGGTGATGGTTCTGCTCAGGCAGAGCAGTGCTGATGCTCCTCATAAAGCTGTCGCTGCTGTGAAGGTTCTAGGTGACATCACAAATCCCTATGGTTACATACACAACAAAGCTGGGTTGTTGTTGTTTACACTCTGCAAGGCCTGTGGAAGTGAGTGACATCATAGCACTGTAGTTCTGAGGGTTCTAGATGGATGCAACAATCTCCTGTTGCTTCTATGAAGGCCATAATAGACGACATCACCAAACAGCTCCATAGTCACATACACAGCAAAGGAGAGATGTTGTTTACACCTAGTGATGTCAGTGGTATTGAGTGACATCACAGCACAGTGCTAAGGCTCCTGGGCCTGGACACAGCAGCGGCTGCAATATCTCAACGGAGAATACGTTTATATATATGTGTGTGTGTGCGCGTATATATATATATATATATATATATATATATATATATATATTTCTCCGCCGAAATCACTTTTAAACCCATTTCCACCTTTTTTTCCCTTCTCTTCCTCTTACTTTTTTTTCACGTTTTTTTACGTTTTTCTCCTTTTCGCCTCTTTTCTGGGCGTATTATTCTTCTTTTTCTTCTTTTTTTTCGTCTAATGCATACCCCATCAGTGCAGCAATGCTTATTCAATACCGCCAGCAGATGGAGACACTGGGGGATAATTTTCTAAGGATTTATACTGATTTTTCCTGTCTGAATTTGTCGCACAGAAAGTTGCAGGCCAAATATGTGTGACATTTCTGCGACTTTAGCTTCTAGAGCATTTTTACAACATTATACATAGGTGCTGAATACATAAAAAGCGACTGTTCAGCGACAGACAAGTCGCATCGGCTGAAAGTAGGCCAGAATGTCAGTCCATGTTGGAGCAGGTTTAGATACAGTCTAAAGTATAGATCTCAAAGTCTGTGCACAGAATTTAGCAAGGGCCTCGCACCTTCTGATGCATCAGGTAGGTGCACAATAGCATAGCCTAACCCTCTGTACTTTGGTCTATATTGATGCGGGACATAGACAGCCAGCTGATGACCAATCCATTAGTGCAATGGATGGCTGGAAGCATTTGTCTTTGCCTTTGCAATACCACAGAAGCAATGCATGGTCAATGTACAGCAATGACACACCTGTGTGAACAGCCAGGAGACCCCCCCCATGTTATGTTACATAGTTACATAGTTAGTACGGTCGAAAAAAGACATATGTCCATCAAGTTCAACCAGGGAATTAAGGGGTAGGGGTGTGGCGCGATATTGGGGAAGGGATGAGATTTTATATTTCTTCATAAGCATTAATCTTATTTTGTCAATTAGGAACATTCAGCACCCACCCGCTATCAAGGCAGCTGCCTATCATGTCATGCCCTACCTGCACAGGTGTGCTGGCTACTCAAATGATCCAATTAAGGAGGCCATTTAGTCAGCAGCAGCAGAAGTCCTGTGCCTGGACGCTCCAACAGCGGCCAGACACAAGCAGAAGCAGAAGCAGCAGAAGCAGCAGCAGCACCACCTTTTGTTTTTTGGCTGCAGCAGCAGCAGCAAGGCCCACAGGGCTGGCTAGCTGGCTAGCCAGCAAGCAGGTAGCAATGAAAGTAGGAATCTTTCTTTTTAACCCTGTAAGGGGGTGGTGCACTGTACCCGAAGATACTGCCATATCGGGTCAATGCATAGGGCGACGGAAGCAAGCTTCGAAATCGGCCCCCGTTCTCAAAAATCCATTTAATATATGGTCCCCAGATAGGGGACGTATCAGATATTAAACTGATAAGAACAGATACTACACTTGATCTTAGCCAAAAGGCCGAGAAGCGATAACCGTGAAAGGGGCGGGCCCAACAAGGTCCCCTTCATGGGCACTATCACTGCTTGCTGTCAGGGAGGCTGCCAGACAATTTTCCATGCACACTCTGGGCTGGGGGGCAGTCAACCACCAGTACACACAGCAGAACCTAAACCCATACCATTATTGCTAAGCAGCAAGACAGGGGCCCATTGCACTCCCACGGGGCCTTTTTAAATGCAATCCATAACCCGGATTTGCCAGGAACCCTTCTTACTCCTCCTACTTGCATGTGACACTGGGCTTAGGATCTGCATAGGAAACACACACACAAGCACACACCTACCTTTGTTGCCTGCAGATGCCTCCTTGGCTGTCCCCAAACGGTATCAAACCAACACCCACGGGAAGCTGTAAGCATAGAGGACATGCCTGCACCCCATTGGACTTACCTGTGTGGGTTAAATCCGGGTTATTTGACAACCTATGGCGGTGATGGTTCTGCTCAGGCAGAGCAGTGCTGATGCTCCTCATAAAGCTGTCGCTGCTGTGAAGGTTCTAGGTGACATCACAAATCCCTATGGTTACATACACAACAAAGCTGGGTTGTTGTTGTTTACACTCTGCAAGGCCTGTGGAAGTGAGTGACATCATAGCACTGTAGTTCTGAGGGTTCTAGATGGATGCAACAATCTCCTGTTGCTTCTATGAAGGCCATAATAGACGACATCACCAAACAGCTCCATAGTCACATACACAGCAAAGGAGAGATGTTGTTTACACCTAGTGATGTCAGTGGTATTGAGTGACATCACAGCACAGTGCTAAGGCTCCTGGGCCTGGACACAGCAGCGGCTGCAATATCTCAACGGAGAATACGTTTATATATATGTGTGTGTGTGCGCGTATATATATATATATATATATATATATATATATATATATATATATATATTTCTCCGCCGAAATCACTTTTAAACCCATTTCCACCTTTTTTTCCCTTCTCTTCCTCTTACTTTTTTTTCACGTTTTTTTACGTTTTTCTCCTTTTCGCCTCTTTTCTGGGCGTATTATTCTTCTTTTTCTTCTTTTTTTTCGTCTAATGCATACCCCATCAGTGCAGCAATGCTTATTCAATACCGCCAGCAGATGGAGACACTGGGGGATAATTTTCTAAGGATTTATACTGATTTTTCCTGTCTGAATTTGTCGCACAGAAAGTTGCAGGCCAAATATGTGTGACATTTCTGCGACTTTAGCTTCTAGAGCATTTTTACAACATTATACATAGGTGCTGAATACATAAAAAGCGACTGTTCAGCGACAGACAAGTCGCATCGGCTGAAAGTAGGCCAGAATGTCAGTCCATGTTGGAGCAGGTTTAGATACAGTCTAAAGTATAGATCTCAAAGTCTGTGCACAGAATTTAGCAAGGGCCTCGCACCTTCTGATGCATCAGGTAGGTGCACAATAGCATAGCCTAACCCTCTGTACTTTGGTCTATATTGATGCGGGACATAGACAGCCAGCTGATGACCAATCCATTAGTGCAATGGATGGCTGGAAGCATTTGTCTTTGCCTTTGCAATACCACAGAAGCAATGCATGGTCAATGTACAGCAATGACACACCTGTGTGAACAGCCAGGAGACCCCCCCCATGTTATGTTACATAGTTACATAGTTAGTACGGTCGAAAAAAGACATATGTCCATCAAGTTCAACCAGGGAATTAAGGGGTAGGGGTGTGGCGCGATATTGGGGAAGGGATGAGATTTTATATTTCTTCATAAGCATTAATCTTATTTTGTCAATTAGGAACATTCAGCACCCACCCGCTATCAAGGCAGCTGCCTATCATGTCATGCCCTACCTGCACAGGTGTGCTGGCTACTCAAATGATCCAATTAAGGAGGCCATTTAGTCAGCAGCAGCAGAAGTCCTGTGCCTGGACGCTCCAACAGCGGCCAGACACAAGCAGAAGCAGAAGCAGCAGAAGCAGCAGCAGCACCACCTTTTGTTTTTTGGCTGCAGCAGCAGCAGCAAGGCCCACAGGGCTGGCTAGCTGGCTAGCCAGCAAGCAGGTAGCAATGAAAGTAGGAATCTTTCTTTTTAACCCTGTAAGGGGGTGGTGCACTGTACCCGAAGATACTGCCATATCGGGTCAATGCATAGGGCGACGGAAGCAAGCTTCGAAATCGGCCCCCGTTCTCAAAAATCCATTTAATATATGGTCCCCAGATAGGGGACGTATCAGATATTAAACTGATAAGAACAGATACTACACTTGATCTTAGCCAAAAGGCCGAGAAGCGATAACCGTGAAAGGGGCGGGCCCAACAAGGTCCCCTTCATGGGCACTATCACTGCTTGCTGTCAGGGAGGCTGCCAGACAATTTTCCATGCACACTCTGGGCTGGGGGGCAATCAACCACCAGTACACACAGCAGAACCTAAACCCATACCATTATTGCTAAGCAGCAAGACAGGGGCCCATTGCACTCCCACGGGGCCTTTTTAAATGCAATCCATAACCCGGATTTGCCAGGAACCCTTCTTACTCCTCCTACTTGCATGTGACACTGGGCTTAGGATCTGCATAGGAAACACACACACAAGCACACACCTACCTTTGTTGCCTGCAGATGCCTCCTTGGCTGTCCCCAAACGGTATCAAACCAACACCCACGGGAAGCTGTAAGCATAGAGGACATGCCTGCACCCCATTGGACTTACCTGTGTGGGTTAAATCCGGGTTATTTGACAACCTATGGCGGTGATGGTTCTGCTCAGGCAGAGCAGTGCTGATGCTCCTCATAAAGCTGTCGCTGCTGTGAAGGTTCTAGGTGACATCACAAATCCCTATGGTTACATACACAACAAAGCTGGGTTGTTGTTGTTTACACTCTGCAAGGCCTGTGGAAGTGAGTGACATCATAGCACTGTAGTTCTGAGGGTTCTAGATGGATGCAACAATCTCCTGTTGCTTCTATGAAGGCCATAATAGACGACATCACCAAACAGCTCCATAGTCACATACACAGCAAAGGAGAGATGTTGTTTACACCTAGTGATGTCAGTGGTATTGAGTGACATCACAGCACAGTGCTAAGGCTCCTGGGCCTGGACACAGCAGCGGCTGCAATATCTCAACGGAGAATACGTTTATATATATGTGTGTGTGTGCGCGTATATATATATATATATATATATATATATATATATATATATATTTCTCCGCCGAAATCACTTTTAAACCCATTTCCACCTTTTTTTCCCTTCTCTTCCTCTTACTTTTTTTTCACGTTTTTTTACGTTTTTCTCCTTTTCGCCTCTTTTCTGGGCGTATTATTCTTCTTTTTCTTCTTTTTTTTCGTCTAATGCATACCCCATCAATGCAGCAATGCTTATTCAATACCGCCAGCAGATGGAGACACTGGGGGATAATTTTCTAAGGATTTATACTGATTTTTCCTGTCTGAATTTGTCGCACAGAAAGTTGCAGGCCAAATATGTGTGACATTTCTGCGACTTTAGCTTCTAGAGCATTTTTACAACATTATACATAGGTGCTGAATACATAAAAAGCGACTGTTCAGCGACAGACAAGTCGCATCGGCTGAAAGTAGGCCAGAATGTCAGTCCATGTTGGAGCAGGTTTAGATACAGTCTAAAGTATAGATCTCAAAGTCTGTGCACAGAATTTAGCAAGGGCCTCGCACCTTCTGATGCATCAGGTAGGTGCACAATAGCATAGCCTAACCCTCTGTACTTTGGTCTATATTGATGCGGGACATAGACAGCCAGCTGATGACCAATCCATTAGTGCAATGGATGGCTGGAAGCATTTGTCTTTGCCTTTGCAATACCACAGAAGCAATGCATGCTCAATGTACAGCAATGACACACCTGTGTGAACAGCCAGGAGACCCCCCCCATGTTATGTTACATAGTTACATAGTTAGTACGGTCGAAAAAAGACATATGTCCATTAAGTTCAACCAGGGAATTAAGGGGTAGGGGTGTGGCGCGATATTGGGGAAGGGATGAGATTTTATATTTCTTCATAAGCATTAATCTTATTTTGTCAATTAGGAACATTCAGCACCCACCCGCTATCAAGGCAGCTGCCTATCATGTCATGCCCTACCTGCACAGGTGTGCTGGCTACTCAAATGATCCAATTAAGGAGGCCATTTAGTCAGCAGCAGCAGAAGTCCTGTGCCTGGACGCTCCAACAGCGGCCAGACACAAGCAGGAGCAGAAGCAGCAGAAGCAGCAGCAGCACCACCTTTTGTTTTTTGGCTGCAGCAGCAGCAGCAAGGCCCACAGGGCTGGCTAGCTGGCTAGCCAGCAAGCAGGTAGCAATGAAAGTAGGAATCTTTCTTTTTAACCCTGTAAGGGGGTGGTGCACTGTACCCGAAGATACTGCCATATCGGGTCAATGCATAGGGCGACGGAAGCAAGCTTCGAAATCGGCCCCCGTTCTCAAAAATCCATTTAATATATGGTCCCCAGATAGGGGACGTATCAGATATTAAACTGATAAGAACAGATACTACACTTGATCTTAGCCAAAAGGCCGAGAAGCGATAACCGTGAAAGGGGCGGGCCCAACAAGGTCCCCTTCATGGGCACTATCACTGCTTGCTGTCAGGGAGGCTGCCAGACAATTTTCCATGCACACTCTGGGCTGGGGGGCAGTCAACCACCAGTACACACAGCAGAACCTAAACCCATACCATTATTGCTAAGCAGCAAGACAGGGGCCCATTGCACTCCCACGGGGCCTTTTTAAATGCAATCCATAACCCGGATTTGCCAGGAACCCTTCTTACTCCTCCTACTTGCATGTGACACTGGGCTTAGGATCTGCATAGGAAACACACACACAAGCACACACCTACCTTTGTTGCCTGCAGATGCCTCCTTGGCTGTCCCCAAACGGTATCAAACCAACACCCACGGGAAGCTGTAAGCATAGAGGACATGCCTGCACCCCATTGGACTTACCTGTGTGGGTTAAATCCGGGTTATTTGACAACCTATGGCGGTGATGGTTCTGCTCAGGCAGAGCAGTGCTGATGCTCCTCATAAAGCTGTCGCTGCTGTGAAGGTTCTAGGTGACATCACAAATCCCTATGGTTACATACACAACAAAGCTGGGTTGTTGTTGTTTACACTCTGCAAGGCCTGTGGAAGTGAGTGACATCATAGCACTGTAGTTCTGAGGGTTCTAGATGGATGCAACAATCTCCTGTTGCTTCTATGAAGGCCATAATAGACGACATCACCAAACAGCTCCATAGTCACATACACAGCAAAGGAGAGATGTTGTTTACACCTAGTGATGTCAGTGGTATTGAGTGACATCACAGCACAGTGCTAAGGCTCCTGGGCCTGGACACAGCAGCGGCTGCAATATCTCAACGGAGAATACGTTTATATATATGTGTGTGTGTGCGCGTATATATATATATATATATATATATATATATATATATATATATATATATATATTTCTCCGCCGAAATCACTTTTAAACCCATTTCCACCTTTTTTTCCCTTCTCTTCCTCTTACTTTTTTTTCACGTTTTTTTACGTTTTTCTCCTTTTCGCCTCTTTTCTGGGCGTATTATTCTTCTTTTTCTTCTTTTTTTTTCGTCTAATGCATACCCCATCAGTGCAGCAATGCTTATTCAATACCGCCAGCAGATGGAGACACTGGGGGATAATTTTCTAAGGATTTATACTGATTTTTCCTGTCTGAATTTGTCGCACAGAAAGTTGCAGGCCAAATATGTGTGACATTTCTGCGACTTTAGCTTCTAGAGCATTTTTACAACATTATACATAGGTGCTGAATACATAAAAAGCGACTGTTCAGCGACAGACAAGTCGCATCGGCTGAAAGTAGGCCAGAATGTCAGTCCATGTTGGAGCAGGTTTAGATACAGTCTAAAGTATAGATCTCAAAGTCTGTGCACAGAATTTAGCAAGGGCCTCGCACCTTCTGATGCATCAGGTAGGTGCACAATAGCATAGCCTAACCCTCTGTACTTTGGTCTATATTGATGCGGGACATAGACAGCCAGCTGATGACCAATCCATTAGTGCAATGGATGGCTGGAAGCATTTGTCTTTGCCTTTGCAATACCACAGAAGCAATGCATGGTCAATGTACAGCAATGACACACCTGTGTGAACAGCCAGGAGACCCCCCCCATGTTATGTTACATAGTTACATAGTTAGTACGGTCGAAAAAAGACATATGTCCATCAAGTTCAACCAGGGAATTAAGGGGTAGGGGTGTGGCGCGATATTGGGGAAGGGATGAGATTTTATATTTCTTCATAAGCATTAATCTTATTTTGTCAATTAGGAACATTCAGCACCCACCCGCTATCAAGGCAGCTGCCTATCATGTCATGCCCTACCTGCACAGGTGTGCTGGCTACTCAAATGATCCAATTAAGGAGGCCATTTAGTCAGCAGCAGCAGAAGTCCTGTGCCTGGACGCTCCAACAGCGGCCAGACACAAGCAGAAGCAGAAGCAGCAGAAGCAGCAGCAGCACCACCTTTTGTTTTTTGGCTGCAGCAGCAGCAGCAAGGCCCACAGGGCTGGCTAGCTGGCTAGCCAGCAAGCAGGTAGCAATGAAAGTAGGAATCTTTCTTTTTAACCCTGTAAGGGGGTGGTGCACTGTACCCGAAGATACTGCCATATCGGGTCAATGCATAGGGCGACGGAAGCAAGCTTCGAAATCGGCCCCCGTTCTCAAAAATCCATTTAATATATGGTCCCCAGATAGGGGACGTATCAGATATTAAACTGATAAGAACAGATACTACACTTGATCTTAGCCAAAAGGCCGAGAAGCGATAACCGTGAAAGGGGCGGGCCCAACAAGGTCCCCTTCATGGGCACTATCACTGCTTGCTGTCAGGGAGGCTGCCAGACAATTTTCCATGCACACTCTGGGCTGGGGGGCAGTCAACCACCAGTACACACAGCAGAACCTAAACCCATACCATTATTGCTAAGCAGCAAGACAGGGGCCCATTGCACTCCCACGGGGCCTTTTTAAATGCAATCCATAACCCGGATTTGCCAGGAACCCTTCTTACTCCTCCTACTTGCATGTGACACTGGGCTTAGGATCTGCATAGGAAACACACACACAAGCACACACCTACCTTTGTTGCCTGCAGATGCCTCCTTGGCTGTCCCCAAACGGTATCAAACCAACACCCACGGGAAGCTGTAAGCATAGAGGACATGCCTGCACCCCATTGGACTTACCTGTGTGGGTTAAATCCGGGTTATTTGACAACCTATGGCGGTGATGGTTCTGCTCAGGCAGAGCAGTGCTGATGCTCCTCATAAAGCTGTCGCTGCTGTGAAGGTTCTAGGTGACATCACAAATCCCTATGGTTACATACACAACAAAGCTGGGTTGTTGTTGTTTACACTCTGCAAGGCCTGTGGAAGTGAGTGACATCATAGCACTGTAGTTCTGAGGGTTCTAGATGGATGCAACAATCTCCTGTTGCTTCTATGAAGGCCATAATAGACGACATCACCAAACAGCTCCATAGTCACATACACAGCAAAGGAGAGATGTTGTTTACACCTAGTGATGTCAGTGGTATTGAGTGACATCACAGCACAGTGCTAAGGCTCCTGGGCCTGGACACAGCAGCGGCTGCAATATCTCAACGGAGAATACGTTTATATATATGTGTGTGTGTGCGCGTATATATATATATATATATATATATATATATATATATATATATTTCTCCGCCGAAATCACTTTTAAACCCATTTCCACCTTTTTTTCCCTTCTCTTCCTCTTACTTTTTTTTCACGTTTTTTTACGTTTTTCTCCTTTTCGCCTCTTTTCTGGGCGTATTATTCTTCTTTTTCTTCTTTTTTTTCGTCTAATGCATACCCCATCAGTGCAGCAATGCTTATTCAATACCGCCAGCAGATGGAGACACTGGGGGATAATTTTCTAAGGATTTATACTGATTTTTCCTGTCTGAATTTGTCGCACAGAAAGTTGCAGGCCAAATATGTGTGACATTTCTGCGACTTTAGCTTCTAGAGCATTTTTACAACATTATACATAGGTGCTGAATACATAAAAAGCGACTGTTCAGCGACAGACAAGTCGCATCGGCTGAAAGTAGGCCAGAATGTCAGTCCATGTTGGAGCAGGTTTAGATACAGTCTAAAGTATAGATCTCAAAGTCTGTGCACAGAATTTAGCAAGGGCCTCGCACCTTCTGATGCATCAGGTAGGTGCACAATAGCATAGCCTAACCCTCTGTACTTTGGTCTATATTGATGCGGGACATAGACAGCCAGCTGATGACCAATCCATTAGTGCAATGGATGGCTGGAAGCATTTGTCTTTGCCTTTGCAATACCACAGAAGCAATGCATGGTCAATGTACAGCAATGACACACCTGTGTGAACAGCCAGGAGACCCCCCCCATGTTATGTTACATAGTTACATAGTTAGTACGGTCGAAAAAAGACATATGTCCATCAAGTTCAACCAGGGAATTAAGGGGTAGGGGTGTGGCGCGATATTGGGGAAGGGATGAGATTTTATATTTCTTCATAAGCATTAATCTTATTTTGTCAATTAGGAACATTCAGCACCCACCCGCTATCAAGGCAGCTGCCTATCATGTCATGCCCTACCTGCACAGGTGTGCTGGCTACTCAAATGATCCAATTAAGGAGGCCATTTAGTCAGCAGCAGCAGAAGTCCTGTGCCTGGACGCTCCAACAGCGGCCAGACACAAGCAGGAGCAGAAGCAGCAGAAGCAGCAGCAGCACCACCTTTTGTTTTTTGGCTGCAGCAGCAGCAGCAAGGCCCACAGGGCTGGCTAGCTGGCTAGCCAGCAAGCAGGTAGCAATGAAAGTAGGAATCTTTCTTTTTAACCCTGTAAGGGGGTGGTGCACTGTACCCGAAGATACTGCCATATCGGGTCAATGCATAGGGCGACGGAAGCAAGCTTCGAAATCGGCCCCCGTTCTCAAAAATCCATTTAATATATGGTCCCCAGATAGGGGACGTATCAGATATTAAACTGATAAGAACAGATACTACACTTGATCTTAGCCAAAAGGCCGAGAAGCGATAACCGTGAAAGGGGCGGGCCCAACAAGGTCCCCTTCATGGGCACTATCACTGCTTGCTGTCAGGGAGGCTGCCAGACAATTTTCCATGCACACTCTGGGCTGGGGGGCAGTCAACCACCAGTACACACAGCAGAACCTAAACCCATACCATTATTGCTAAGCAGCAAGACAGGGGCCCATTGCACTCCCACGGGGCCTTTTTAAATGCAATCCATAACCCGGATTTGCCAGGAACCCTTCTTACTCCTCCTACTTGCATGTGACACTGGGCTTAGGATCTGCATAGGAAACACACACACAAGCACACACCTACCTTTGTTGCCTGCAGATGCCTCCTTGGCTGTCCCCAAACGGTATCAAACCAACACCCACGGGAAGCTGTAAGCATAGAGGACATGCCTGCACCCCATTGGACTTACCTGTGTGGGTTAAATCCGGGTTATTTGACAACCTATGGCGGTGATGGTTCTGCTCAGGCAGAGCAGTGCTGATGCTCCTCATAAAGCTGTCGCTGCTGTGAAGGTTCTAGGTGACATCACAAATCCCTATGGTTACATACACAACAAAGCTGGGTTGTTGTTGTTTACACTCTGCAAGGCCTGTGGAAGTGAGTGACATCATAGCACTGTAGTTCTGAGGGTTCTAGATGGATGCAACAATCTCCTGTTGCTTCTATGAAGGCCATAATAGACGACATCACCAAACAGCTCCATAGTCACATACACAGCAAAGGAGAGATGTTGTTTACACCTAGTGATGTCAGTGGTATTGAGTGACATCACAGCACAGTGCTAAGGCTCCTGGGCCTGGACACAGCAGCGGCTGCAATATCTCAACGGAGAATACGTTTATATATATGTGTGTGTGTGCGCGTATATATATATATATATATATATATATATATATATATATATATTTCTCCGCCGAAATCACTTTTAAACCCATTTCCACCTTTTTTTCCCTTCTCTTCCTCTTACTTTTTTTTCACGTTTTTTTACGTTTTTCTCCTTTTCGCCTCTTTTCTGGGCGTATTATTCTTCTTTTTCTTCTTTTTTTTCGTCTAATGCATACCCCATCAGTGCAGCAATGCTTATTCAATACCGCCAGCAGATGGAGACACTGGGGGATAATTTTCTAAGGATTTATACTGATTTTTCCTGTCTGAATTTGTCGCACAGAAAGTTGCAGGCCAAATATGTGTGACATTTCTGCGACTTTAGCTTCTAGAGCATTTTTACAACATTATACATAGGTGCTGAATACATAAAAAGCGACTGTTCAGCGACAGACAAGTCGCATCGGCTGAAAGTAGGCCAGAATGTCAGTCCATGTTGGAGCAGGTTTAGATACAGTCTAAAGTATAGATCTCAAAGTCTGTGCACAGAATTTAGCAAGGGCCTCGCACCTTCTGATGCATCAGGTAGGTGCACAATAGCATAGCCTAACCCTCTGTACTTTGGTCTATATTGATGCGGGACATAGACAGCCAGCTGATGACCAATCCATTAGTGCAATGGATGGCTGGAAGCATTTGTCTTTGCCTTTGCAATACCACAGAAGCAATGCATGGTCAATGTACAGCAATGACACACCTGTGTGAACAGCCAGGAGACCCCCCCCATGTTATGTTACATAGTTACATAGTTAGTACGGTCGAAAAAAGACATATGTCCATCAAGTTCAACCAGGGAATTAAGGGGTAGGGGTGTGGCGCGATATTGGGGAAGGGATGAGATTTTATATTTCTTCATAAGCATTAATCTTATTTTGTCAATTAGGAACATTCAGCACCCACCCGCTATCAAGGCAGCTGCCTATCATGTCATGCCCTACCTGCACAGGTGTGCTGGCTACTCAAATGATCCAATTAAGGAGGCCATTTAGTCAGCAGCAGCAGAAGTCCTGTGCCTGGACGCTCCAACAGCGGCCAGACACAAGCAGAAGCAGAAGCAGCAGAAGCAGCAGCAGCACCACCTTTTGTTTTTTGGCTGCAGCAGCAGCAGCAAGGCCCACAGGGCTGGCTAGCTGGCTAGCCAGCAAGCAGGTAGCAATGAAAGTAGGAATCTTTCTTTTTAACCCTGTAAGGGGGTGGTGCACTGTACCCGAAGATACTGCCATATCGGGTCAATGCATAGGGCGACGGAAGCAAGCTTCGAAATCGGCCCCCGTTCTCAAAAATCCATTTAATATATGGTCCCCAGATAGGGGACGTATCAGATATTAAACTGATAAGAACAGATACTACACTTGATCTTAGCCAAAAGGCCGAGAAGCGATAACCGTGAAAGGGGCGGGCCCAACAAGGTCCCCTTCATGGGCACTATCACTGCTTGCTGTCAGGGAGGCTGCCAGACAATTTTCCATGCACACTCTGGGCTGGGGGGCAGTCAACCACCAGTACACACAGCAGAACCTAAACCCATACCATTATTGCTAAGCAGCAAGACAGGGGCCCATTGCACTCCCACGGGGCCTTTTTAAATGCAATCCATAACCCGGATTTGCCAGGAACCCTTCTTACTCCTCCTACTTGCATGTGACACTGGGCTTAGGATCTGCATAGGAAACACACACACAAGCACACACCTACCTTTGTTGCCTGCAGATGCCTCCTTGGCTGTCCCCAAACGGTATCAAACCAACACCCACGGGAAGCTGTAAGCATAGAGGACATGCCTGCACCCCATTGGACTTACCTGTGTGGGTTAAATCCGGGTTATTTGACAACCTATGGCGGTGATGGTTCTGCTCAGGCAGAGCAGTGCTGATGCTCCTCATAAAGCTGTCGCTGCTGTGAAGGTTCTAGGTGACATCACAAATCCCTATGGTTACATACACAACAAAGCTGGGTTGTTGTTGTTTACACTCTGCAAGGCCTGTGGAAGTGAGTGACATCATAGCACTGTAGTTCTGAGGGTTCTAGATGGATGCAACAATCTCCTGTTGCTTCTATGAAGGCCATAATAGACGACATCACCAAACAGCTCCATAGTCACATACACAGCAAAGGAGAGATGTTGTTTACACCTAGTGATGTCAGTGGTATTGAGTGACATCACAGCACAGTGCTAAGGCTCCTGGGCCTGGACACAGCAGCGGCTGCAATATCTCAACGGAGAATACGTTTATATATATGTGTGTGTGTGCGCGTATATATATATATATATATATATATATATATATATATTTCTCCGCCGAAATCACTTTTAAACCCATTTCCACCTTTTTTTCCCTTCTCTTCCTCTTACTTTTTTTTCACGTTTTTTTACGTTTTTCTCCTTTTCGCCTCTTTTCTGGGCGTATTATTCTTCTTTTTCTTCTTTTTTTTCGTCTAATGCATACCCCATCAGTGCAGCAATGCTTATTCAATACCGCCAGCAGATGGAGACACTGGGGGATAATTTTCTAAGGATTTATACTGATTTTTCCTGTCTGAATTTGTCGCACAGAAAGTTGCAGGCCAAATATGTGTGACATTTCTGCGACTTTAGCTTCTAGAGCATTTTTACAACATTATACATAGGTGCTGAATACATAAAAAGCGACTGTTCAGCGACAGACAAGTCGCATCGGCTGAAAGTAGGCCAGAATGTCAGTCCATGTTGGAGCAGGTTTAGATACAGTCTAAAGTATAGATCTCAAAGTCTGTGCACAGAATTTAGCAAGGGCCTCGCACCTTCTGATGCATCAGGTAGGTGCACAATAGCATAGCCTAACCCTCTGTACTTTGGTCTATATTGATGCGGGACATAGACAGCCAGCTGATGACCAATCCATTAGTGCAATGGATGGCTGGAAGCATTTGTCTTTGCCTTTGCAATACCACAGAAGCAATGCATGGTCAATGTACAGCAATGACACACCTGTGTGAACAGCCAGGAGACCCCCCCCATGTTATGTTACATAGTTACATAGTTAGTACGGTCGAAAAAAGACATATGTCCATCAAGTTCAACCAGGGAATTAAGGGGTAGGGGTGTGGCGCGATATTGGGGAAGGGATGAGATTTTATATTTCTTCATAAGCATTAATCTTATTTTGTCAATTAGGAACATTCAGCACCCACCCGCTATCAAGGCAGCTGCCTATCATGTCATGCCCTACCTGCACAGGTGTGCTGGCTACTCAAATGATCCAATTAAGGAGGCCATTTAGTCAGCAGCAGCAGAAGTCCTGTGCCTGGACGCTCCAACAGCGGCCAGACACAAGCAGAAGCAGAAGCAGCAGAAGCAGCAGCAGCACCACCTTTTGTTTTTTGGCTGCAGCAGCAGCAGCAAGGCCCACAGGGCTGGCTAGCTGGCTAGCCAGCAAGCAGGTAGCAATGAAAGTAGGAATCTTTCTTTTTAACCCTGTAAGGGGGTGGTGCACTGTACCCGAAGATACTGCCATATCGGGTCAATGCATAGGGCGACGGAAGCAAGCTTCGAAATCGGCCCCCGTTCTCAAAAATCCATTTAATATATGGTCCCCAGATAGGGGACGTATCAGATATTAAACTGATAAGAACAGATACTACACTTGATCTTAGCCAAAAGGCCGAGAAGCGATAACCGTGAAAGGGGCGGGCCCAACAAGGTCCCCTTCATGGGCACTATCACTGCTTGCTGTCAGGGAGGCTGCCAGACAATTTTCCATGCACACTCTGGGCTGGGGGGCAGTCAACCACCAGTACACACAGCAGAACCTAAACCCATACCATTATTGCTAAGCAGCAAGACAGGGGCCCATTGCACTCCCACGGGGCCTTTTTAAATGCAATCCATAACCCGGATTTGCCAGGAACCCTTCTTACTCCTCCTACTTGCATGTGACACTGGGCTTAGGATCTGCATAGGAAACACACACACAAGCACACACCTACCTTTGTTGCCTGCAGATGCCTCCTTGGCTGTCCCCAAACGGTATCAAACCAACACCCACGGGAAGCTGTAAGCATAGAGGACATGCCTGCACCCCATTGGACTTACCTGTGTGGGTTAAATCCGGGTTATTTGACAACCTATGGCGGTGATGGTTCTGCTCAGGCAGAGCAGTGCTGATGCTCCTCATAAAGCTGTCGCTGCTGTGAAGGTTCTAGGTGACATCACAAATCCCTATGGTTACATACACAACAAAGCTGGGTTGTTGTTGTTTACACTCTGCAAGGCCTGTGGAAGTGAGTGACATCATAGCACTGTAGTTCTGAGGGTTCTAGATGGATGCAACAATCTCCTGTTGCTTCTATGAAGGCCATAATAGACGACATCACCAAACAGCTCCATAGTCACATACACAGCAAAGGAGAGATGTTGTTTACACCTAGTGATGTCAGTGGTATTGAGTGACATCACAGCACAGTGCTAAGGCTCCTGGGCCTGGACACAGCAGCGGCTGCAATATCTCAACGGAGAATACGTTTATATATATGTGTGTGTGTGCGCGTATATATATATATATATATATATATATATATATATATATATATATATATATATTTCTCCGCCGAAATCACTTTTAAACCCATTTCCACCTTTTTTTCCCTTCTCTTCCTCTTACTTTTTTTTCACGTTTTTTTACGTTTTTCTCCTTTTCGCCTCTTTTCTGGGCGTATTATTCTTCTTTTTCTTCTTTTTTTTCGTCTAATGCATACCCCATCAGTGCAGCAATGCTTATTCAATACCGCCAGCAGATGGAGACACTGGGGGATAATTTTCTAAGGATTTATACTGATTTTTCCTGTCTGAATTTGTCGCACAGAAAGTTGCAGGCCAAATATGTGTGACATTTCTGCGACTTTAGCTTCTAGAGCATTTTTACAACATTATACATAGGTGCTGAATACATAAAAAGCGACTGTTCAGCGACAGACAAGTCGCATCGGCTGAAAGTAGGCCAGAATGTCAGTCCATGTTGGAGCAGGTTTAGATACAGTCTAAAGTATAGATCTCAAAGTCTGTGCACAGAATTTAGCAAGGGCCTCGCACCTTCTGATGCATCAGGTAGGTGCACAATAGCATAGCCTAACCCTCTGTACTTTGGTCTATATTGATGCGGGACATAGACAGCCAGCTGATGACCAATCCATTAGTGCAATGGATGGCTGGAAGCATTTGTCTTTGCCTTTGCAATACCACAGAAGCAATGCATGGTCAATGTACAGCAATGACACACCTGTGTGAACAGCCAGGAGACCCCCCCCATGTTATGTTACATAGTTACATAGTTAGTACGGTCGAAAAAAGACATATGTCCATCAAGTTCAACCAGGGAATTAAGGGGTAGGGGTGTGGCGCGATATTGGGGAAGGGATGAGATTTTATATTTCTTCATAAGCATTAATCTTATTTTGTCAATTAGGAACATTCAGCACCCACCCGCTATCAAGGCAGCTGCCTATCATGTCATGCCCTACCTGCACAGGTGTGCTGGCTACTCAAATGATCCAATTAAGGAGGCCATATAGTCAGCAGCAGCAGAAGTCCTGTGCCTGGACGCTCCAACAGCGGCCAGACACAAGCAGAAGCAGAAGCAGCAGAAGCAGCAGCAGCACCACCTTTTGTTTTTTGGCTGCAGCAGCAGCAGCAGCAAGGCCCACAGGGCTGGCTAGCTGGCTAGCCAGCAAGCAGGTAGCAATGAAAGTAGGAATCTTTCTTTTTAACCCTGTAAGGGGGTGGTGCACTGTACCCGAAGATACTGCCATATCGGGTCAATGCATAGGGCGACGGAAGCAAGCTTCGAAATTGGCCCCCGTTCTCAAAAATCCATTTAATATATGGTCCCCAGATAGGGGACGTATCAGATATTAAACTGATAAGAACAGATACTACACTTGATCTTAGCCAAAAGGCCGAGAAGCGATAACCGTGAAAGGGGCGGGCCCAACAAGGTCCCCTTCATGGGCACTATCACTGCTTGCTGTCAGGGAGGCTGCCAGACAATTTTCCATGCACACTCTGGGCTGGGGGGCAGTCAACCACCAGTACACACAGCAGAACCTAAACCCATACCATTATTGCTAAGCAGCAAGACAGGGGCCCATTGCACTCCCACGGGGCCTTTTTAAATGCAATCCATAACCCGGATTTGCCAGGAACCCTTCTTACTCCTCCTACTTGCATGTGACACTGGGCTTAGGATCTGCATAGGAAACACACACACAAGCACACACCTACCTTTGTTGCCTGCAGATGCCTCCTTGGCTGTCCCCAAACGGTATCAAACCAACACCCACGGGAAGCTGTAAGCATAGAGGACATGCCTGCACCCCATTGGACTTACCTGTGTGGGTTAAATCCGGGTTATTTGACAACCTATGGCGGTGATGGTTCTGCTCAGGCAGAGCAGTGCTGATGCTCCTCATAAAGCTGTCGCTGCTGTGAAGGTTCTAGGTGACATCACAAATCCCTATGGTTACATACACAACAAAGCTGGGTTGTTGTTGTTTACACTCTGCAAGGCCTGTGGAAGTGAGTGACATCATAGCACTGTAGTTCTGAGGGTTCTAGATGGATGCAACAATCTCCTGTTGCTTCTATGAAGGCCATAATAGACGACATCACCAAACAGCTCCATAGTCACATACACAGCAAAGGAGAGATGTTGTTTACACCTAGTGATGTCAGTGGTATTGAGTGACATCACAGCACAGTGCTAAGGCTCCTGGGCCTGGACACAGCAGCGGCTGCAATATCTCAACGGAGAATACGTTTATATATATGTGTGTGTGTGCGCGTATATATATATATATATATATATATATATATATATATATATATATATATATATTTCTCCGCCGAAATCACTTTTAAACCCATTTCCACCTTTTTTTCCCTTCTCTTCCTCTTACTTTTTTTTCACGTTTTTTTACGTTTTTCTCCTTTTCGCCTCTTTTCTGGGCGTATTATTCTTCTTTTTCTTCTTTTTTTTCGTCTAATGCATACCCCATCAGTGCAGCAATGCTTATTCAATACCGCCAGCAGATGGAGACACTGGGGGATAATTTTCTAAGGATTTATACTGATTTTTCCTGTCTGAATTTGTCGCACAGAAAGTTGCAGGCCAAATATGTGTGACATTTCTGCGACTTTAGCTTCTAGAGCATTTTTACAACATTATACATAGGTGCTGAATACATAAAAAGCGACTGTTCAGCGACAGACAAGTCGCATCGGCTGAAAGTAGGCCAGAATGTCAGTCCATGTTGGAGCAGGTTTAGATACAGTCTAAAGTATAGATCTCAAAGTCTGTGCACAGAATTTAGCAAGGGCCTCGCACCTTCTGATGCATCAGGTAGGTGCACAATAGCATAGCCTAACCCTCTGTACTTTGGTCTATATTGATGCGGGACATAGACAGCCAGCTGATGACCAATCCATTAGTGCAATGGATGGCTGGAAGCATTTGTCTTTGCCTTTGCAATACCACAGAAGCAATGCATGGTCAATGTACAGCAATGACACACCTGTGTGAACAGCCAGGAGACCCCCCCCATGTTATGTTACATAGTTACATAGTTAGTACGGTCGAAAAAAGACATATGTCCATCAAGTTCAACCAGGGAATTAAGGGGTAGGGGTGTGGCGCGATATTGGGGAAGGGATGAGATTTTATATTTCTTCATAAGCATTAATCTTATTTTGTCAATTAGGAACATTCAGCACCCACCCGCTATCAAGGCAGCTGCCTATCATGTCATGCCCTACCTGCACAGGTGTGCTGGCTACTCAAATGATCCAATTAAGGAGGCCATTTAGTCAGCAGCAGCAGAAGTCCTGTGCCTGGACGCTCCAACAGCGGCCAGACACAAGCAGAAGCAGAAGCAGCAGAAGCAGCAGCAGCACCACCTTTTGTTTTTTGGCTGCCGCAGCAGCAGCAAGGCCCACAGGGCTGGCTAGCTGGCTAGCCAGCAAGCAGGTAGCAATGAAAGTAGGAATCTTTCTTTTTAACCCTGTAAGGGGGTGGTGCACTGTACCCGAAGATACTGCCATATCGGGTCAATGCATAGGGCGACGGAAGCAAGCTTCGAAATCGGCCCCCGTTCTCAAAAATCCATTTAATATATGGTCCCCAGATAGGGGACGTATCAGATATTAAACTGATAAGAACAGATACTACACTTGATCTTAGCCAAAAGGCCGAGAAGCGATAACCGTGAAAGGGGCGGGCCCAACAAGGTCCCCTTCATGGGCACTATCACTGCTTGCTGTCAGGGAGGCTGCCAGACAATTTTCCATGCACACTCTGGGCTGGGGGGCAGTCAACCACCAGTACACACAGCAGAACCTAAACCCATACCATTATTGCTAAGCAGCAAGACAGGGGCCCATTGCACTCCCACGGGGCCTTTTTAAATGCAATCCATAACCCGGATTTGCCAGGAACCCTTCTTACTCCTCCTACTTGCATGTGACACTGGGCTTAGGATCTGCATAGGAAACACACACACAAGCACACACCTACCTTTGTTGCCTGCAGATGCCTCCTTGGCTGTCCCCAAACGGTATCAAACCAACACCCACGGGAAGCTGTAAGCATAGAGGACATGCCTGCACCCCATTGGACTTACCTGTGTGGGTTAAATCCGGGTTATTTGACAACCTATGGCGGAGATGGTTCTGCTCAGGCAGAGCAGTGCTGATGCTCCTCATAAAGCTGTCGCTGCTGTGAAGGTTCTAGGTGACATCACAAATCCCTATGGTTACATACACAACAAAGCTGGGTTGTTGTTGTTTACACTCTGCAAGGCCTGTGGAAGTGAGTGACATCATAGCACTGTAGTTCTGAGGGTTCTAGATGGATGCAACAATCTCCTGTTGCTTCTATGAAGGCCATAATAGACGACATCACCAAAGAGCTCCATAGTCACATACACAGCAAAGGAGAGATGTTGTTTACACCTAGTGATGTCAGTGGTATTGAGTGACATCACAGCACAGTGCTAAGGCTCCTGGGCCTGGACACAGCAGCGGCTGCAATATCTCAACGGAGAATACGTTTATATATATGTGTGTGTGTGCGCGTATATATATATATATATATATATATATATATATATATATTTCTCCGCCGAAATCACTTTTAAACCCATTTCCACCTTTTTTTCCCTTCTCTTCCTCTTACTTTTTTTTCACGTTTTTTTACGTTTTTCTCCTTTTCGCCTCTTTTCTGGGCGTATTATTCTTCTTTTTCTTCTTTTTTTTCGTCTAATGCATACCCCATCAGTGCAGCAATGCTTATTTAATACCGCCAGCAGATGGAGACACTGGGGGATAATTTTCTAAGGATTTATACTGATTTTTCCTGTCTGAATTTGTCGCACAGAAAGTTGCAGGCCAAATATGTGTGACATTTCTGCGACTTTAGCTTCTAGAGCATTTTTACAACATTATACATAGGTGCTGAATACATAAAAAGCGACTGTTCAGCGACAGACAAGTCGCATCGGCTGAAAGTAGGCCAGAATGTCAGTCCATGTTGGAGCAGGTTTAGATACAGTCTAAAGTATAGATCTCAAAGTCTGTGCACAGAATTTAGCAAGGGCCTCGCACCTTCTGATGCATCAGGTAGGTGCACAATAGCATAGCCTAACCCTCTGTACTTTGGTCTATATTGATGCGGGACATAGACAGCCAGCTGATGACCAATCCATTAGTGCAATGGATGGCTGGAAGCATTTGTCTTTGCCTTTGCAATACCACAGAAGCAATGCATGGTCAATGTACAGCAATGACACACCTGTGTGAACAGCCAGGAGACCCCCCCCATGTTATGTTACATAGTTACATAGTACGGTCGAAAAAAGACATATGTCCATCAAGTTCAACCAGGGAATTAAGGGGTAGGGGTGTGGCGCGATATTGGGGAAGGGATGAGATTTTATATTTCTTCATAAGCATTAATCTTATTTTGTCAATTAGGAACATTCAGCACCCACCCGCTATCAAGGCAGCTGCCTATCATGTCATGCCCTACCTGCACAGGTGTGCTGGCTACTCAAATGATCCAATTAAGGAGGCCATTTAGTCAGCAGCAGCAGAAGTCCTGTGCCTGGACGCTCCAACAGCGGCCAGACACAAGCAGAAGCAGAAGCAGCAGAAGCAGCAGCAGCACCACCTTTTGTTTTTTGGCTGCAGCAGCAGCAGCAAGGCCCACAGGGCTGGCTAGCTGGCTAGCCAGCAAGCAGGTAGCAATGAAAGTAGGAATCTTTCTTTTTAACCCTGTAAGGGGGTGGTGCACTGTACCCGAAGATACTGCCATATCGGGTCAATGCATAGGGCGACGGAAGCAAGCTTCGAAATCGGCCCCCGTTCTCAAAAATCCATTTAATATATGGTCCCCAGATAGGGGACGTATCAGATATTAAACTGATAAGAACAGATACTACACTTGATCTTAGCCAAAAGGCCGAGAAGCGATAACCGTGAAAGGGGCGGGCCCAACAAGGTCCCCTTCATGGGCACTATCACTGCTTGCTGTCAGGGAGGCTGCCAGACAATTTTCCATGCACACTCTGGGCTGGGGGGCAGTCAACCACCAGTACACACAGCAGAACCTAAACCCATACCATTATTGCTAAGCAGCAAGACAGGGGCCCATTGCACTCCCACGGGGCCTTTTTAAATGCAATCCATAACCCGGATTTGCCAGGAACCCTTCTTACTCCTCCTACTTGCATGTGACACTGGGCTTAGGATCTGCATAGGAAACACACACACAAGCACACACCTACCTTTGTTGCCTGCAGATGCCTCCTTGGCTGTCCCCAAACGGTATCAAACCAACACCCACGGGAAGCTGTAAGCATAGAGGACATGCCTGCACCCCATTGGACTTACCTGTGTGGGTTAAATCCGGGTTATTTGACAACCTATGGCGGTGATGGTTCTGCTCAGGCAGAGCAGTGCTGATGCTCCTCATAAAGCTGTCGCTGCTGTGAAGGTTCTAGGTGACATCACAAATCCCTATGGTTACATACACAACAAAGCTGGGTTGTTGTTGTTTACACTCTGCAAGGCCTGTGGAAGTGAGTGACATCATAGCACTGTAGTTCTGAGGGTTCTAGATGGATGCAACAATCTCCTGTTGCTTCTATGAAGGCCATAATAGACGACATCACCAAACAGCTCCATAGTCACATACACAGCAAAGGAGAGATGTTGTTTACACCTAGTGATGTCAGTGGTATTGAGTGACATCACAGCACAGTGCTAAGGCTCCTGGGCCTGGACACAGCAGCGGCTGCAATATCTCAACGGAGAATACTTTTATATATATGTGTGTGTGTGCGCGTATATATATATATATATATATATATATATATATATATATATATATTTCTCCGCCGAAATCACTTTTAAACCCATTTCCACCTTTTTTTCCCTTCTCTTCCTCTTACTTTTTTTTCACGTTTTTTTACGTTTTTCTCCTTTTCGCCTCTTTTCTGGGCGTATTATTCTTCTTTTTCTTCTTTTTTTTCGTCTAATGCATACCCCATCAGTGCAGCAATGCTTATTCAATACCGCCAGCAGATGGAGACACTGGGGGATAATTTTCTAAGGATTTATACTGATTTTTCCTGTCTGAATTTGTCGCACAGAAAGTTGCAGGCCAAATATGTGTGACATTTCTGCGACTTTAGCTTCTAGAGCATTTTTACAACATTATACATAGGTGCTGAATACATAAAAAGCGACTGTTCAGCGACAGACAAGTCGCATCGGCTGAAAGTAGGCCAGAATGTCAGTCCATGTTGGAGCAGGTTTAGATACAGTCTAAAGTATAGATCTCAAAGTCTGTGCACAGAATTTAGCAAGGGCCTCGCACCTTCTGATGCATCAGGTAGGTGCACAATAGCATAGCCTAACCCTCTGTACTTTGGTCTATATTGATGCGGGACATAGACAGCCAGCTGATGACCAATCCATTAGTGCAATGGATGGCTGGAAGCATTTGTCTTTGCCTTTGCAATACCACAGAAGCAATGCATGGTCAATGTACAGCAATGACACACCTGTGTGAACAGCCAGGAGACCCCCCCACATGTTATGTTACATAGTTACATAGTTAGTACGGTCGAAAAAAGACATATGTCCATCAAGTTCAACCAGGGAATTAAGGGGTAGGGGTGTGGCACGATATTGGGGAAGGGATGATATTTTATATTTCTTCATAAGCATTAATCTTATTTTGTCAATTAGGAACATTCAGCACCCACCCGCTATCAAGGCAGCTGCCTATCATGTCATGCCCTACCTGCACAGGTGTGCTGGCTACTCAAATGATCCAATTAAGGAGGCCATTTAGTCAGCAGCAGCAGAAGTCCTGTGCCTGGACGCTCCAACAGCGGCCAGACACAAGCAGAAGCAGAAGCAGCAGAAGCAGCAGCAGCACCACCTTTTGTTTTTTGGCTGCAGCAGCAGCAGCAAGGCCCACAGGGCTGGCTAGCTGGCTAGCCAGCAAGCAGGTAGCAATGAAAGTAGGAATCTTTCTTTTTAACCCTGTAAGGGGGTGGTGCACTGTACCCGAAGATACTGCCATATCGGGTCAATGCATAGGGCGACGGAAGCAAGCTTCGAAATCGGCCCCCGTTCTCAAAAATCCATTTAATATATGGTCCCCAGATAGGGGACGTATCAGATATTAAACTGATAAGAACAGATACTACACTTGATCTTAGCCAAAAGGCCGAGAAGCGATAACCGTGAAAGGGGCGGGCCCAACAAGGTCCCCTTCATGGGCACTATCACTGCTTGCTGTCAGGGAGGCTGCCAGACAATTTTCCATGCACACTCTGGGCTGGGGGGCAGTCAACCACCAGTACACACAGCAGAACCTAAACCCATACCATTATTGCTAAGCAGCAAGACAGGGGCCCATTGCACTCCCACGGGGCCTTTTTAAATGCAATCCATAACCCGGATTTGCCAGGAACCCTTCTTACTCCTCCTACTTGCATGTGACACTGGGCTTAGGATCTGCATAGGAAACACACACACAAGCACACACCTACCTTTGTTGCCTGCAGATGCCTCCTTGGCTGTCCCCAAACGGTATCAAACCAACACCCACGGGAAGCTGTAAGCATAGAGGACATGCCTGCACCCCATTGGACTTACCTGTGTGGGTTAAATCCGGGTTATTTGACAACCTATGGCGGTGATGGTTCTGCTCAGGCAGAGCAGTGCTGATGCTCCTCATAAAGCTGTCGCTGCTGTGAAGGTTCTAGGTGACATCACAAATCCCTATGGTTACATACACAACAAAGCTGGGTTGTTGTTGTTTACACTCTGCAAGGCCTGTGGAAGTGAGTGACATCATAGCACTGTAGTTCTGAGGGTTCTAGATGGATGCAACAATCTCCTGTTGCTTCTATGAAGGCCATAATAGACGACATCACCAAACAGCTCCATAGTCACATACACAGCAAAGGAGAGATGTTGTTTACACCTAGTGATGTCAGTGGTATTGAGTGACATCACAGCACAGTGCTAAGGCTCCTGGGCCTGGACACAGCAGCGGCTGCAATATCTCAACGGAGAATACGTTTATATATATGTGTGTGTGTGCGCGTATATATATATATATATATATATATATATATATATATATTTCTCCGCCGAAATCACTTTTAAACCCATTTCCACCTTTTTTTCCCTTCTCTTCCTCTTACTTTTTTTTCACGTTTTTTTACGTTTTTCTCCTTTTCGCCTCTTTTCTGGGCGTATTATTCTTCTTTTTCTTCTTTTTTTTCGTCTAATGCATACCCCATCAGTGCAGCAATGCTTATTCAATACCGCCAGCAGATGGAGACACTGGGGGATAATTTTCTAAGGATTTATACTGATTTTTCCTGTCTGAATTTGTCGCACAGAAAGTTGCAGGCCAAATATGTGTGACATTTCTGCGACTTTAGCTTCTAGAGCATTTTTACAACATTATACATAGGTGCTGAATACATAAAAAGCGACTGTTCAGCGACAGACAAGTCGCATCGGCTGAAAGTAGGCCAGAATGTCAGTCCATGTTGGAGCAGGTTTAGATACAGTCTAAAGTATAGATCTCAAAGTCTGTGCACAGAATTTAGCAAGGGCCTCGCACCTTCTGATGCATCAGGTAGGTGCACAATAGCATAGCCTAACCCTCTGTACTTTGGTCTATATTGATGCGGGACATAGACAGCCAGCTGATGACCAATCCATTAGTGCAATGGATGGCTGGAAGCATTTGTCTTTGCCTTTGCAATACCACAGAAGCAATGCATGGTCAATGTACAGCAATGACACACCTGTGTGAACAGCCAGGAGACCCCCCCCCATGTTATGTTACATAGTTACATAGTTAGTACGGTCGAAAAAAGACATATGTCCATCAAGTTCAACCAGGGAATTAAGGGGTAGGGGTGTGGCGCGATATTGGGGAAGGGATGAGATTTTATATTTCTTCATAAGCATTAATCTTATTTTGTCAATTAGGAACATTCAGCACCCACCCGCTATCAAGGCAGCTGCCTATCATGTCATGCCCTACCTGCACAGGTGTGCTGGCTACTCAAATGATCCAATTAAGGAGGCCATTTAGTCAGCAGCAGCAGAAGTCCTGTGCCTGGACGCTCCAACAGCGGCCAGACACAAGCAGAAGCAGAAGCAGCAGAAGCAGCAGCAGCACCACCTTTTGTTTTTTGGCTGCAGCAGCAGCAGCAAGGCCCACAGGGCTGGCTAGCTGGCTAGCCAGCAAGCAGGTAGCAATGAAAGTAGGAATCTTTCTTTTTAACCCTGTAAGGGGGTGGTGCACTGTACCCGAAGATACTGCCATATCGGGTCAATGCATAGGGCGACGGAAGCAAGCTTCGAAATCGGCCCCCGTTCTCAAAAATCCATTTAATATATGGTCCCCAGATAGGGGACGTATCAGATATTAAACTGATAAGAACAGATACTACACTTGATCTTAGCCAAAAGGCCGAGAAGCGATAACCGTGAAAGGGGCGGGCCCAACAAGGTCCCCTTCATGGGCACTATCACTGCTTGCTGTCAGGGAGGCTGCCAGACAATTTTCCATGCACACTCTGGGCTGGGGGGCAGTCAACCACCAGTACACACAGCAGAACCTAAACCCATACCATTATTGCTAAGCAGCAAGACAGGGGCCCATTGCACTCCCACAGGGCCTTTTTAAATGCAATCCATAACCCGGATTTGCCAGGAACCCTTCTTACTCCTCCTACTTGCATGTGACACTGGGCTTAGGATCTGCATAGGAAACACACACACAAGCACACACCTACCTTTGTTGCCTGCAGATGCCTCCTTGGCTGTCCCCAAACGGTATCAAACCAACACCCACGGGAAGCTGTAAGCATAGAGGACATGCCTGCACCCCATTGGACTTACCTGTGTGGGTTAAATCCGGGTTATTTGACAACCTATGGCGGTGATGGTTCTGCTCAGGCAGAGCAGTGCTGATGCTCCTCATAAAGCTGTCGCTGCTGTGAAGGTTCTAGGTGACATCACAAATCCCTATGGTTACATACACAACAAAGCTGGGTTGTTGTTGTTTACACTCTGCAAGGCCTGTGGAAGTGAGTGACATCATAGCACTGTAGTTCTGAGGGTTCTAGATGGATGCAACAATCTCCTGTTGCTTCTATGAAGGCCATAATAGACGACATCACCAAACAGCTCCATAGTCACATACACAGCAAAGGAGAGATGTTGTTTACACCTAGTGATGTCAGTGGTATTGAGTGACATCACAGCACAGTGCTAAGGCTCCTGGGCCTGGACACAGCAGCGGCTGCAATATCTCAACGGAGAATACGTTTATATATATGTGTGTGTGTGCGCGTATATATATATATATATATATATATATATATATATATATATATATATTTCTCCGCCGAAATCACTTTTAAACCCATTTCCACCTTTTTTTCCCTTCTCTTCCTCTTACTTTTTTTTCACGTTTTTTTACGTTTTTCTCCTTTTCGCCTCTTTTCTGGGCGTATTATTCTTCTTTTTCTTCTTTTTTTTCGTCTAATGCATACCCCATCAGTGCAGCAATGCTTATTCAATACCGCCAGCAGATGGAGACACTGGGGGATAATTTTCTAAGGATTTATACTGATTTTTCCTGTCTGAATTTGTCGCACAGAAAGTTGCAGGCCAAATATGTGTGACATTTCTGCGACTTTAGCTTCTAGAGCATTTTTACAACATTATACATAGGTGCTGAATACATAAAAAGCGACTGTTCAGCGACAGACAAGTCGCATCGGCTGAAAGTAGGCCAGAATGTCAGTCCATGTTGGAGCAGGTTTAGATACAGTCTAAAGTATAGATCTCAAAGTCTGTGCACAGAATTTAGCAAGGGCCTCGCACCTTCTGATGCATCAGGTAGGTGCACAATAGCATAGCCTAACCCTCTGTACTTTGGTCTATATTGATGCGGGACATAGACAGCCAGCTGATGACCAATCCATTAGTGCAATGGATGGCTGGAAGCATTTGTCTTTGCCTTTGCAATACCACAGAAGCAATGCATGGTCAATGTACAGCAATGACACACCTGTGTGAACAGCCAGGAGACCCCCCCCATGTTATGTTACATAGTTACATAGTTAGTACGGTCGAAAAAAGACATATGTCCATCAAGTTCAACCAGGGAATTAAGGGGTAGGGGTGTGGCGCGATATTGGGGAAGGGATGAGATTTTATATTTCTTCATAAGCATTAATCTTATTTTGTCAATTAGGAACATTCAGCACCCACCCGCTATCAAGGCAGCTGCCTATCATGTCATGCCCTACCTGCACAGGTGTGCTGGCTACTCAAATGATCCAATTAAGGAGGCCATTTAGTCAGCAGCAGCAGAAGTCCTGTGCCTGGACGCTCCAACAGCGGCCAGACACAAGCAGAAGCAGAAGCAGCAGAAGCAGCAGCAGCAGCACCTTTTGTTTTTTGGCTGCAGCAGCAGCAGCAAGGCCCACAGGGCTGGCTAGCTGGCTAGCCAGCAAGCAGGTAGCAATGAAAGTAGGAATCTTTCTTTTTAACCCTGTAAGGGGGTGGTGCACTGTACCCGAAGATACTGCCATATCGGGTCAATGCATAGGGCGACGGAAGCAAGCTTCGAAATCGGCCCCCGTTCTCAAAAATCCATTTAATATATGGTCCCCAGATAGGGGACGTATCAGATATTAAACTGATAAGAACAGATACTACACTTGATCTTAGCCAAAAGGCCGAGAAGCGATAACCGTGAAAGGGGCGGGCCCAACAAGGTCCCCTTCATGGGCACTATCACTGCTTGCTGTCAGGGAGGCTGCCAGACAATTTTCCATGCACACTCTGGGCTGGGGGGCAGTCAACCACCAGTACACACAGCAGAACCTAAACCCATACCATTATTGCTAAGCAGCAAGACAGGGGCCCATTGCACTCCCACGGGGCCTTTTTAAATGCAATCCATAACCCGGATTTGCCAGGAACCCTTCTTACTCCTCCTACTTGCATGTGACACTGGGCTTAGGATCTGCATAGGAAACACACACACAAGCACACACCTACCTTTGTTGCCTGCAGATGCCTCCTTGGCTGTCCCCAAACGGTATCAAACCAACACCCACGGGAAGCTGTAAGCATAGAGGACATGCCTGCACCCCATTGGACTTACCTGTGTGGGTTAAATCCGGGTTATTTGACAACCTATGGCGGTGATGGTTCTGCTCAGGCAGAGCAGTGCTGATGCTCCTCATAAAGCTGTCGCTGCTGTGAAGGTTCTAGGTGACATCACAAATCCCTATGGTTACATACACAACAAAGCTGGGTTGTTGTTGTTTACACTCTGCAAGGCCTGTGGAAGTGAGTGACATCATAGCACTGTAGTTCTGAGGGTTCTAGATGGATGCAACAATCTCCTGTTGCTTCTATGAAGGCCATAATAGACGACATCACCAAACAGCTCCATAGTCACATACACAGCAAAGGAGAGATGTTGTTTACACCTAGTGATGTCAGTGGTATTGAGTGACATCACAGCACAGTGCTAAGGCTCCTGGGCCTGGACACAGCAGCGGCTGCAATATCTCAACGGAGAATACGTTTATATATATGTGTGTGTGTGCGCGTATATATATATATATATATATATATATATATATATATATATATTTCTCCGCCGAAATCACTTTTAAACCCATTTCCACCTTTTTTTCCCTTCTCTTCCTCTTACTTTTTTTTCACGTTTTTTTACGTTTTTCTCCTTTTCGCCTCTTTTCTGGGCGTATTATTCTTCTTTTTCTTCTTTTTTTTCGTCTAATGCATACCCCATCAGTGCAGCAATGCTTATTCAATACCGCCAGCAGATGGAGACACTGGGGGATAATTTTCTAAGGATTTATACTGATTTTTCCTGTCTGAATTTGTCGCACAGAAAGTTGCAGGCCAAATATGTGTGACATTTCTGCGACTTTAGCTTCTAGAGCATTTTTACAACATTATACATAGGTGCTGAATACATAAAAAGCGACTGTTCAGCGACAGACAAGTCGCATCGGCTGAAAGTAGGCCAGAATGTCAGTCCATGTTGGAGCAGGTTTAGATACAGTCTAAAGTATAGATCTCAAAGTCTGTGCACAGAATTTAGCAAGGGCCTCGCACCTTCTGATGCATCAGGTAGGTGCACAATAGCATAGCCTAACCCTCTGTACTTTGGTCTATATTGATGCGGGACATAGACAGCCAGCTGATGACCAATCCATTAGTGCAATGGATGGCTGGAAGCATTTGTCTTTGCCTTTGCAATACCACAGAAGCAATGCATGGTCAATGTACAGCAATGACACACCTGTGTGAACAGCCAGGAGACCCCCCCCATGTTATGTTACATAGTTACATAGTTAGTACGGTCGAAAAAAGACATATGTCCATCAAGTTCAACCAGGGAATTAAGGGGTAGGGGTGTGGCGCGATATTGGGGAAGGGATGAGATTTTATATTTCTTCATAAGCATTAATCTTATTTTGTCAATTAGGAACATTCAGCACCCACCCGCTATCAAGGCAGCTGCCTATCATGTCATGCCCTACCTGCACAGGTGTGCTGGCTACTCAAATGATCCAATTAAGGAGGCCATTTAGTCAGCAGCAGCAGAAGTCCTGTGCCTGGACGCTCCAACAGCGGCCAGACACAAGCAGAAGCAGAAGCAGCAGAAGCAGCAGCAGCACCACCTTTTGTTTTTTGGCTGCAGCAGCAGCAGCAAGGCCCACAGGGCTGGCTAGCTGGCTAGCCAGCAAGCAGGTAGCAATGAAAGTAGGAATCTTTCTTTTTAACCCTGTAAGGGGGTGGTGCACTGTACCCGAAGATACTGCCATATCGGGTCAATGCATAGGGCGACGGAAGCAAGCTTCGAAATCGGCCCCCGTTCTCAAAAATCCATTTAATATATGGTCCCCAGATAGGGGACGTATCAGATATTAAACTGATAAGAACAGATACTACACTTGATCTTAGCCAAAAGGCCGAGAAGCGATAACCGTGAAAGGGGCGGGCCCAACAAGGTCCCCTTCATGGGCACTATCACTGCTTGCTGTCAGGGAGGCTGCCAGACAATTTTCCATGCACACTCTGGGCTGGGGGGCAGTCAACCACCAGTACACACAGCAGAACCTAAACCCATACCATTATTGCTAAGCAGCAAGACAGGGGCCCATTGCACTCCCACGGGGCCTTTTTAAATGCAATCCATAACCCGGATTTGCCAGGAACCCTTCTTACTCCTCCTACTTGCATGTGACACTGGGCTTAGGATCTGCATAGGAAACACACACACAAGCACACACCTACCTTTGTTGCCTGCAGATGCCTCCTTGGCTGTCCCCAAACGGTATCAAACCAACACCCACGGGAAGCTGTAAGCATAGAGGACATGCCTGCACCCCATTGGACTTACCTGTGTGGGTTAAATCCGGGTTATTTGACAACCTATGGCGGTGATGGTTCTGCTCAGGCAGAGCAGTGCTGATGCTCCTCATAAAGCTGTCGCTGCTGTGAAGGTTCTAGGTGACATCACAAATCCCTATGGTTACATACACAACAAAGCTGGGTTGTTGTTGTTTACACTCTGCAAGGCCTGTGGAAGTGAGTGACATCATAGCACTGTAGTTCTGAGGGTTCTAGATGGATGCAACAATCTCCTGTTGCTTCTATGAAGGCCATAATAGACGACATCACCAAACAGCTCCATAGTCACATACACAGCAAAGGAGAGATGTTGTTTACACCTAGTGATGTCAGTGGTATTGAGTGACATCACAGCACAGTGCTAAGGCTCCTGGGCCTGGACACAGCAGCGGCTGCAATATCTCAACGGAGAATACGTTTATATATATGTGTGTGTGTGCGCGTATATATATATATATATATATATATATATATATATATATATATTTCTCCGCCGAAATCACTTTTAAACCCATTTCCACCTTTTTTTCCCTTCTCTTCCTCTTACTTTTTTTTCACGTTTTTTTACGTTTTTCTCCTTTTCGCCTCTTTTCTGGGCGTATTATTCTTCTTTTTCTTCTTTTTTTTCGTCTAATGCATACCCCATCAGTGCAGCAATGCTTATTCAATACCGCCAGCAGATGGAGACACTGGGGGATAATTTTCTAAGGATTTATACTGATTTTTCCTGTCTGAATTTGTCGCACAGAAAGTTGCAGGCCAAATATGTGTGACATTTCTGCGACTTTAGCTTCTAGAGCATTTTTACAACATTATACATAGGTGCTGAATACATAAAAAGCGACTGTTCAGCGACAGACAAGTCGCATCGGCTGAAAGTAGGCCAGAATGTCAGTCCATGTTGGAGCAGGTTTAGATACAGTCTAAAGTATAGATCTCAAAGTCTGTGCACAGAATTTAGCAAGGGCCTCGCACCTTCTGATGCATCAGGTAGGTGCACAATAGCATAGCCTAACCCTCTGTACTTTGGTCTATATTGATGCGGGACATAGACAGCCAGCTGATGACCAATCCATTAGTGCAATGGATGGCTGGAAGCATTTGTCTTTGCCTTTGCAATACCACAGAAGCAATGCATGGTCAATGTACAGCAATGACACACCTGTGTGAACAGCCAGGAGACCCCCCCCCATGTTATGTTACATAGTTACATAGTTAGTACGGTCGAAAAAAGACATATGTCCATCAAGTTCAACCAGGGAATTAAGGGGTAGGGGTGTGGCGCGATATTGGGGAAGGGATGAGATTTTATATTTCTTCATAAGCATTAATCTTATTTTGTCAATTAGGAACATTCAGCACCCACCCGCTATCAAGGCAGCTGCCTATCATGTCATGCCCTACCTGCACAGGTGTGCTGGCTACTCAAATGATCCAATTAAGGAGGCCATTTAGTCAGCAGCAGCAGAAGTCCTGTGCCTGGACGCTCCAACAGCGGCCAGACACAAGCAGAAGCAGAAGCAGCAGAAGCAGCAGCAGCACCACCTTTTGTTTTTTGGCTGCAGCAGCAGCAGCAAGGCCCACAGGGCTGGCTAGCTGGCTAGCCAGCAAGCAGGTAGCAATGAAAGTAGGAATCTTTCTTTTTAACCCTGTAAGGGGGTGGTGCACTGTACCCGAAGATACTGCCATATCGGGTCAATGCATAGGGCGACGGAAGCAAGCTTCGAAATCGGCCCCCGTTCTCAAAAATCCATTTAATATATGGTCCCCAGATAGGGGACGTATCAGATATTAAACTGATAAGAACAGATACTACACTTGATCTTAGCCAAAAGGCCGAGAAGCGATAACCGTGAAAGGGGCGGGCCCAACAAGGTCCCCTTCATGGGCACTATCACTGCTTGCTGTCAGGGAGGCTGCCAGACAATTTTCCATGCACACTCTGGGCTGGGGGGCAGTCAACCACCAGTACACACAGCAGAACCTAAACCCATACCATTATTGCTAAGCAGCAAGACAGGGGCCCATTGCACTCCCACGGGGCCTTTTTAAATGCAATCCATAACCCGGATTTGCCAGGAACCCTTCTTACTCCTCCTACTTGCATGTGACACTGGGCTTAGGATCTGCATAGGAAACACACACACAAGCACACACCTACCTTTGTTGCCTGCAGATGCCTCCTTGGCTGTCCCCAAACGGTATCAAACCAACACCCACGGGAAGCTGTAAGCATAGAGGACATGCCTGCACCCCATTGGACTTACCTGTGTGGGTTAAATCCGGGTTATTTGACAACCTATGGCGGTGATGGTTCTGCTCAGGCAGAGCAGTGCTGATGCTCCTCATAAAGCTGTCGCTGCTGTGAAGGTTCTAGGTGACATCACAAATCCCTATGGTTACATACACAACAAAGCTGGGTTGTTGTTGTTTACACTCTGCAAGGCCTGTGGAAGTGAGTGACATCATAGCACTGTAGTTCTGAGGGTTCTAGATGGATGCAACAATCTCCTGTTGCTTCTATGAAGGCCATAATAGACGACATCACCAAACAGCTCCATAGTCACATACACAGCAAAGGAGAGATGTTGTTTACACCTAGTGATGTCAGTGGTATTGAGTGACATCACAGCACAGTGCTAAGGCTCCTGGGCCTGGACACAGCAGCGGCTGCAATATCTCAACGGAGAATACGTTTATATATATGTGTGTGTGTGCGCGTATATATATATATATATATATATATATATATATATATTTCTCCGCCGAAATCACTTTTAAACCCATTTCCACCTTTTTTTCCCTTCTCTTCCTCTTACTTTTTTTTCACGTTTTTTTACGTTTTTCTCCTTTTCGCCTCTTTTCTGGGCGTATTATTCTTCTTTTTCTTCTTTTTTTTCGTCTAATGCATACCCCATCAGTGCAGCAATGCTTATTCAATACCGCCAGCAGATGGAGACACTGGGGGATAATTTTCTAAGGATTTATACTGATTTTTCCTGTCTGAATTTGTCGCACAGAAAGTTGCAGGCCAAATATGTGTGACATTTCTGCGACTTTAGCTTCTAGAGCATTTTTACAACATTATACATAGGTGCTGAATACATAAAAAGCGACTGTTCAGCGACAGACAAGTCGCATCGGCTGAAAGTAGGCCAGAATGTCAGTCCATGTTGGAGCAGGTTTAGATACAGTCTAAAGTATAGATCTCAAAGTCTGTGCACAGAATTTAGCAAGGGCCTCGCACCTTCTGATGCATCAGGTAGGTGCACAATAGCATAGCCTAACCCTCTGTACTTTGGTCTATATTGATGCGGGACATAGACAGCCAGCTGATGACCAATCCATTAGTGCAATGGATGGCTGGAAGCATTTGTCTTTGCCTTTGCAATACCACAGAAGCAATGCATGGTCAATGTACAGCAATGACACACCTGTGTGAACAGCCAGGAGACCCCCCCCATGTTATGTTACATAGTTACATAGTTAGTACGGTCGAAAAAAGACATATGTCCATCAAGTTCAACCAGGGAATTAAGGGGTAGGGGTGTGGCGCGATATTGGGGAAGGGATGAGATTTTATATTTCTTCATAAGCATTAATCTTATTTTGTCAATTAGGAACATTCAGCACCCACCCGCTATCAAGGCAGCTGCCTATCATGTCATGCCCTACCTGCACAGGTGTGCTGGCTACTCAAATGATCCAATTAAGGAGGCCATTTAGTCAGCAGCAGCAGAAGTCCTGTGCCTGGACGCTCCAACAGCGGCCAGACACAAGCAGAAGCAGAAGCAGCAGAAGCAGCAGCAGCACCACCTTTTGTTTTTTGGCTGCAGCAGCAGCAGCAAGGCCCACAGGGCTGGCTAGCTGGCTAGCCAGCAAGCAGGTAGCAATGAAAGTAGGAATCTTTCTTTTTAACCCTGTAAGGGGGTGGTGCACTGTACCCGAAGATACTGCCATATCGGGTCAATGCATAGGGCGACGGAAGCAAGCTTCGAAATCGGCCCCCGTTCTCAAAAATCCATTTAATATATGGTCCCCAGATAGGGGACGTATCAGATATTAAACTGATAAGAACAGATACTACACTTGATCTTAGCCAAAAGGCCGAGAAGCGATAACCGTGAAAGGGGCGGGCCCAACAAGGTCCCCTTCATGGGCACTATCACTGCTTGCTGTCAGGGAGGCTGCCAGACAATTTTCCATGCACACTCTGGGCTGGGGGGCAGTCAACCACCAGTACACACAGCAGAACCTAAACCCATACCATTATTGCTAAGCAGCAAGACAGGGGCCCATTGCACTCCCACGGGGCCTTTTTAAATGCAATCCATAACCCGGATTTGCCAGGAACCCTTCTTACTCCTCCTACTTGCATGTGACACTGGGCTTAGGATCTGCATAGGAAACACACACACAAGCACACACCTACCTTTGTTGCCTGCAGATGCCTCCTTGGCTGTCCCCAAACGGTATCAAACCAACACCCACGGGAAGCTGTAAGCATAGAGGACATGCCTGCACCCCATTGGACTTACCTGTGTGGGTTAAATCCGGGTTATTTGACAACCTATGGCGGTGATGGTTCTGCTCAGGCAGAGCAGTGCTGATGCTCCTCATAAAGCTGTCGCTGCTGTGAAGGTTCTAGGTGACATCACAAATCCCTATGGTTACATACACAACAAAGCTGGGTTGTTGTTGTTTACACTCTGCAAGGCCTGTGGAAGTGAGTGACATCATAGCACTGTAGTTCTGAGGGTTCTAGATGGATGCAACAATCTCCTGTTGCTTCTATGAAGGCCATAATAGACGACATCACCAAACAGCTCCATAGTCACATACACAGCAAAGGAGAGATGTTGTTTACACCTAGTGATGTCAGTGGTATTGAGTGACATCACAGCACAGTGCTAAGGCTCCTGGGCCTGGACACAGCAGCGGCTGCAATATCTCAACGGAGAATACGTTTATATATATGTGTGTGTGTGCGCGTATATATATATATATATATATATATATATATATATATATATATATATATTTCTCTGCCGAAATCACTTTTAAACCCATTTCCACCTTTTTTTCCCTTCTCTTCCTCTTACTTTTTTTTCACGTTTTTTTACGTTTTTCTCCTTTTCGCCTCTTTTCTGGGCGTATTATTCTTCTTTTTCTTCTTTTTTTTCGTCTAATGCATACCCCATCAGTGCAGCAATGCTTATTCAATACCGCCAGCAGATGGAGACACTGGGGGATAATTTTCTAAGGATTTATACTGATTTTTCCTGTCTGAATTTGTCGCACAGAAAGTTGCAGGCCAAATATGTGTGACATTTCTGCGACTTTAGCTTCTAGAGCATTTTTACAACATTATACATAGGTGCTGAATACATAAAAAGCGACTGTTCAGCGACAGACAAGTCGCATCGGCTGAAAGTAGGCCAGAATGTCAGTCCATGTTGGAGCAGGTTTAGATACAGTCTAAAGTATAGATCTCAAAGTCTGTGCACAGAATTTAGCAAGGGCCTCGCACCTTCTGATGCATCAGGTAGGTGCACAATAGCATAGCCTAACCCTCTGTACTTTGGTCTATATTGATGCGGGACATAGACAGCCAGCTGATGACCAATCCATTAGTGCAATGGATGGCTGGAAGCATTTGTCTTTGCCTTTGCAATACCACAGAAGCAATGCATGGTCAATGTACAGCAATGACACACCTGTGTGAACAGCCAGGAGACCCCCCCCATGTTATGTTACATAGTTACATAGTTAGTACGGTCGAAAAAAGACATATGTCCATCAAGTTCAACCAGGGAATTAAGGGGTAGGGGTGTGGCGCGATATTGGGGAAGGGATGAGATTTTATATTTCTTCATAAGCATTAATCTTATTTTGTCAATTAGGAACATTCAGCACCCACCCGCTATCAAGGCAGCTGCCTATCATGTCATGCCCTACCTGCACAGGTGTGCTGGCTACTCAAATGATCCAATTAAGGAGGCCATTTAGTCAGCAGCAGCAGAAGTCCTGTGCCTGGACGCTCCAACAGCGGCCAGACACAAGCAGAAGCAGAAGCAGCAGAAGCAGCAGCAGCACCACCTTTTGTTTTTTGGCTGCAGCAGCAGCAGCAAGGCCCACAGGGCTGGCTAGCTGGCTAGCCAGCAAGCAGGTAGCAATGAAAGTAGGAATCTTTCTTTTTAACCCTGTAAGGGGGTGGTGCACTGTACCCGAAGATACTGCCATATCGGGTCAATGCATAGGGCGACGGAAGCAAGCTTCGAAATCGGCCCCCGTTCTCAAAAATCCATTTAATATATGGTCCCCAGATAGGGGACGTATCAGATATTAAACTGATAAGAACAGATACTACACTTGATCTTAGCCAAAAGGCCGAGAAGCGATAACCGTGAAAGGGGCGGGCCCAACAAGGTCCCCTTCATGGGCACTATCACTGCTTGCTGTCAGGGAGGCTGCCAGACAATTTTCCATGCACACTCTGGGCTGGGGGGCAGTCAACCACCAGTACACACAGCAGAACCTAAACCCATACCATTATTGCTAAGCAGCAAGACAGGGGCCCATTGCACTCCCACGGGGCCTTTTTAAATGCAATCCATAACCCGGATTTGCCAGGAACCCTTCTTACTCCTCCTACTTGCATGTGACACTGGGCTTAGGATCTGCATAGGAAACACACACACAAGCACACACCTACCTTTGTTGCCTGCAGATGCCTCCTTGGCTGTCCCCAAACGGTATCAAACCAACACCCACGGGAAGCTGTAAGCATAGAGGACATGCCTGCACCCCATTGGATTTACCTGTGTGGGTTAAATCCGGGTTATTTGACAACCTATGGCGGTGATGGTTCTGCTCAGGCAGAGCAGTGCTGATGCTCCTCATAAAGCTGTCGCTGCTGTGAAGGTTCTAGGTGACATCACAAATCCCTATGGTTACATACACAACAAAGCTGGGTTGTTGTTGTTTACACTCTGCAAGGCCTGTGGAAGTGAGTGACATCATAGCACTGTAGTTCTGAGGGTTCTAGATGGATGCAACAATCTCCTGTTGCTTCTATGAAGGCCATAATAGACGACATCACCAAACAGCTCCATAGTCACATACACAGCAAAGGAGAGATGTTGTTTACACCTAGTGATGTCAGTGGTATTGAGTGACATCACAGCACAGTGCTAAGGCTCCTGGGCCTGGACACAGCAGCGGCTGCAATATCTCAACGGAGAATACGTTTATATATATGTGTGTGTGTGCGCGTATATATATATATATATATATATATATATATATATATATATTTCTCCGCCGAAATCACTTTTAAACCCATTTCCACCTTTTTTTCCCTTCTCTTCCTCTTACTTTTTTTTCACGTTTTTTTACGTTTTTCTCCTTTTCGCCTCTTTTCTGGGCGTATTATTCTTCTTTTTCTTCTTTTTTTTCGTCTAATGCATACCCCATCAGTGCAGCAATGCTTATTCAATACCGCCAGCAGATGGAGACACTGGGGGATAATTTTCTAAGGATTTATACTGATTTTTCCTGTCTGAATTTGTCGCACAGAAAGTTGCAGGCCAAATATGTGTGACATTTCTGCGACTTTAGCTTCTAGAGCATTTTTACAACATTATACATAGGTGCTGAATACATAAAAAGCGACTGTTCAGCGACAGACAAGTCGCATCGGCTGAAAGTAGGCCAGAATGTCAGTCCATGTTGGAGCAGGTTTAGATACAGTCTAAAGTATAGATCTCAAAGTCTGTGCACAGAATTTAGCAAGGGCCTCGCACCTTCTGATGCATCAGGTAGGTGCACAATAGCATAGCCTAACCCTCTGTACTTTGGTCTATATTGATGCGGGACATAGACAGCCAGCTGATGACCAATCCATTAGTGCAATGGATGGCTGGAAGCATTTGTCTTTGCCTTTGCAATACCACAGAAGCAATGCATGGTCAATGTACAGCAATGACACACCTGTGTGAACAGCCAGGAGACCCCCCCCATGTTATGTTACATAGTTACATAGTTAGTACGGTCGAAAAAAGACATATGTCCATCAAGTTCAACCAGGGAATTAAGGGGTAGGGGTGTGGCGCGATATTGGGGAAGGGATGAGATTTTATATTTCTTCATAAGCATTAATCTTATTTTGTCAATTAGGAACATTCAGCACCCACCCGCTATCAAGGCAGCTGCCTATCATGTCATGCCCTACCTGCACAGGTGTGCTGGCTACTCAAATGATCCAATTAAGGAGGCCATTTAGTCAGCAGCAGCAGAAGTCCTGTGCCTGGACGCTCCAACAGCGGCCAGACACAAGCAGAAGCAGAAGCAGCAGAAGCAGCAGCAGCACCACCTTTTGTTTTTTGGCTGCAGCAGCAGCAGCAAGGCCCACAGGGCTGGCTAGCTGGCTAGCCAGCAAGCAGGTAGCAATGAAAGTAGGAATCTTTCTTTTTAACCCTGTAAGGGGGTGGTGCACTGTACCCGAAGATACTGCCATATCGGGTCAATGCATAGGGCGACGGAAGCAAGCTTCGAAATCGGCCCCCGTTCTCAAAAATCCATTTAATATATGGTCCCCAGATAGGGGACGTATCAGATATTAAACTGATAAGAACAGATACTACACTTGATCTTAGCCAAAAGGCCGAGAAGCGATAACCGTGAAAGGGGCGGGCCCAACAAGGTCCCCTTCATGGGCACTATCACTGCTTGCTGTCAGGGAGGCTGCCAGACAATTTTCCATGCACACTCTGGGCTGGGGGGCAGTCAACCACCAGTACACACAGCAGAACCTAAACCCATACCATTATTGCTAAGCAGCAAGACAGGGGCCCATTGCACTCCCACGGGGCCTTTTTAAATGCAATCCATAACCCGGATTTGCCAGGAACCCTTCTTACTCCTCCTACTTGCATGTGACACTGGGCTTAGGATCTGCATAGGAAACACACACACAAGCACACACCTACCTTTGTTGCCTGCAGATGCCTCCTTGGCTGTCCCCAAACGGTATCAAACCAACACCCACGGGAAGCTGTAAGCATAGAGGACATGCCTGCACCCCATTGGACTTACCTGTGTGGGTTAAATCCGGGTTATTTGACAACCTATGGCGGTGATGGTTCTGCTCAGGCAGAGCAGTGCTGATGCTCCTCATAAAGCTGTCGCTGCTGTGAAGGTTCTAGGTGACATCACAAATCCCTATGGTTACATACACAACAAAGCTGGGTTGTTGTTGTTTACACTCTGCAAGGCCTGTGGAAGTGAGTGACATCATAGCACTGTAGTTCTGAGGGTTCTAGATGGATGCAACAATCTCCTGTTGCTTCTATGAAGGCCATAATAGACGACATCACCAAACAGCTCCATAGTCACATACACAGCAAAGGAGAGATGTTGTTTACACCTAGTGATGTCAGTGGTATTGAGTGACATCACAGCACAGTGCTAAGGCTCCTGGGCCTGGACACAGCAGCGGCTGCAATATCTCAACGGAGAATACGTTTATATATATGTGTGTGTGTGCGCGTATATATATATATATATATATATATATATATATATATATATTTCTCCGCCGAAATCACTTTTAAACCCATTTCCACCTTTTTTTCCCTTCTCTTCCTCTTACTTTTTTTTCACGTTTTTTTACGTTTTTCTCCTTTTCGCCTCTTTTCTGGGCGTATTATTCTTCTTTTTCTTCTTTTTTTTCGTCTAATGCATACCCCATCAGTGCAGCAATGCTTATTCAATACCGCCAGCAGATGGAGACACTGGGGGATAATTTTCTAAGGATTTATACTGATTTTTCCTGTCTGAATTTGTCGCACAGAAAGTTGCAGGCCAAATATGTGTGACATTTCTGCGACTTTAGCTTCTAGAGCATTTTTACAACATTATACATAGGTGCTGAATACATAAAAAGCGACTGTTCAGCGACAGACAAGTCGCATCGGCTGAAAGTAGGCCAGAATGTCAGTCCATGTTGGAGCAGGTTTAGATACAGTCTAAAGTATAGATCTCAAAGTCTGTGCACAGAATTTAGCAAGGGCCTCGCACCTTCTGATGCATCAGGTAGGTGCACAATAGCATAGCCTAACCCTCTGTACTTTGGTCTATATTGATGCGGGACATAGACAGCCAGCTGATGACCAATCCATTAGTGCAATGGATGGCTGGAAGCATTTGTCTTTGCCTTTGCAATACCACAGAAGCAATGCATGGTCAATGTACAGCAATGACACACCTGTGTGAACAGCCAGGAGACCCCCCCCATGTTATGTTACATAGTTACATAGTTAGTACGGTCGAAAAAAGACATATGTCCATCAAGTTCAACCAGGGAATTAAGGGGTAGGGGTGTGGCGCGATATTGGGGAAGGGATGAGATTTTATATTTCTTCATAAGCATTAATCTTATTTTGTCAATTAGGAACATTCAGCACCCACCCGCTATCAAGGCAGCTGCCTATCATGTCATGCCCTACCTGCACAGGTGTGCTGGCTACTCAAATGATCCAATTAAGGAGGCCATTTAGTCAGCAGCAGCAGAAGTCCTGTGCCTGGACGCTCCAACAGCGGCCAGACACAAGCAGAAGCAGAAGCAGCAGAAGCAGCAGCAGCACCACCTTTTGTTTTTTGGCTGCAGCAGCAGCAGCAAGGCCCACAGGGCTGGCTAGCTGGCTAGCCAGCAAGCAGGTAGCAATGAAAGTAGGAATCTTTCTTTTTAACCCTGTAAGGGGGTGGTGCACTGTACCCGAAGATACTGCCATATCGGGTCAATGCATAGGGCGACGGAAGCAAGCTTCGAAATCGGCCCCCGTTCTCAAAAATCCATTTAATATATGGTCCCCAGATAGGGGACGTATCAGATATTAAACTGATAAGAACAGATACTACACTTGATCTTAGCCAAAAGGCCGAGAAGCGATAACCGTGAAAGGGGCGGGCCCAACAAGGTCCCCTTCATGGGCACTATCACTGCTTGCTGTCAGGGAGGCTGCCAGACAATTTTCCATGCACACTCTGGGCTGGGGGGCAGTCAACCACCAGTACACACAGCAGAACCTAAACCCATACCATTATTGCTAAGCAGCAAGACAGGGGCCCATTGCACTCCCACGGGGCCTTTTTAAATGCAATCCATAACCCGGATTTGCCAGGAACCCTTCTTACTCCTCCTACTTGCATGTGACACTGGGCTTAGGATCTGCATAGGAAACACACACACAAGCACACACCTACCTTTGTTGCCTGCAGATGCCTCCTTGGCTGTCCCCAAACGGTATCAAACCAACACCCACGGGAAGCTGTAAGCATAGAGGACATGCCTGCACCCCATTGGACTTACCTGTGTGGGTTAAATCCGGGTTATTTGACAACCTATGGCGGTGATGGTTCTGCTCAGGCAGAGCAGTGCTGATGCTCCTCATAAAGCTGTCGCTGCTGTGAAGGTTCTAGGTGACATCACAAATCCCTATGGTTACATACACAACAAAGCTGGGTTGTTGTTGTTTACACTCTGCAAGGCCTGTGGAAGTGAGTGACATCATAGCACTGTAGTTCTGAGGGTTCTAGATGGATGCAACAATCTCCTGTTGCTTCTATGAAGGCCATAATAGACGACATCACCAAACAGCTCCATAGTCACATACACAGCAAAGGAGAGATGTTGTTTACACCTAGTGATGTCAGTGGTATTGAGTGACATCACAGCACAGTGCTAAGGCTCCTGGGCCTGGACACAGCAGCGGCTGCAATATCTCAACGGAGAATACGTTTATATATATGTGTGTGTGTGCGCGTATATATATATATATATATATATATATATATATATATATATATTTCTCCGCCGAAATCACTTTTAAACCCATTTCCACCTTTTTTTCCCTTCTCTTCCTCTTACTTTTTTTTCACGTTTTTTTACGTTTTTCTCCTTTTCGCCTCTTTTCTGGGCGTATTATTCTTCTTTTTCTTCTTTTTTTTCGTCTAATGCATACCCCATCAGTGCAGCAATGCTTATTCAATACCGCCAGCAGATGGAGACACTGGGGGATAATTTTCTAAGGATTTATACTGATTTTTCCTGTCTGAATTTGTCGCACAGAAAGTTGCAGGCCAAATATGTGTGACATTTCTGCGACTTTAGCTTCTAGAGCATTTTTACAACATTATACATAGGTGCTGAATACATAAAAAGCGACTGTTCAGCGACAGACAAGTCGCATCGGCTGAAAGTAGGCCAGAATGTCAGTCCATGTTGGAGCAGGTTTAGATACAGTCTAAAGTATAGATCTCAAAGTCTGTGCACAGAATTTAGCAAGGGCCTCGCACCTTCTGATGCATCAGGTAGGTGCACAATAGCATAGCCTAACCCTCTGTACTTTGGTCTATATTGATGCGGGACATAGACAGCCAGCTGATGACCAATCCATTAGTGCAATGGATGGCTGGAAGCATTTGTCTTTGCCTTTGCAATACCACAGAAGCAATGCATGGTCAATGTACAGCAATGACACACCTGTGTGAACAGCCAGGAGACCCCCCCCATGTTATGTTACATAGTTACATAGTTAGTACGGTCGAAAAAAGACATATGTCCATCAAGTTCAACCAGGGAATTAAGGGGTAGGGGTGTGGCGCGATATTGGGGAAGGGATGAGATTTTATATTTCTTCATAAGCATTAATCTTATTTTGTCAATTAGGAACATTCAGCACCCACCCGCTATCAAGGCAGCTGCCTATCATGTCATGCCCTACCTGCACAGGTGTGCTGGCTACTCAAATGATCCAATTAAGGAGGCCATTTAGTCAGCAGCAGCAGAAGTCCTGTGCCTGGACGCTCCAACAGCGGCCAGACACAAGCAGAAGCAGAAGCAGCAGAAGCAGCAGCAGCACCACCTTTTGTTTTTTGGCTGCAGCAGCAGCAGCAAGGCCCACAGGGCTGGCTAGCTGGCTAGCCAGCAAGCAGGTAGCAATGAAAGTAGGAATCTTTCTTTTTAACCCTGTAAGGGGGTGGTGCACTGTACCCTAAGATACTGCCATATCGGGTCAATGCATAGGGCGACGGAAGCAAGCTTCGAAATCGGCCCCCGTTCTCAAAAATCCATTTAATATATGGTCCCCAGATAGGGGACGTATCAGATATTAAACTGATAAGAACAGATACTACACTTGATCTTAGCCAAAAGGCCGAGAAGCGATAACCGTGTAAGGGGCGGGCCCAACAAGGTCCCCTTCATGGGCACTATCACTGCTTGCTGTCAGGGAGGCTGCCAGACAATTTTCCATGCACACTCTGGGCTGGGGGGCAGTCAACCACCAGTACACACAGCAGAACCTAAACCCATACCATTATTGCTAAGCAGCAAGACAGGGGCCCATTGCACTCCCACGGGGCCTTTTTAAATGCAATCCATAACCCGGATTTGCCAGGAACCCTTCTTACTCCTCCTACTTGCATGTGACACTGGGCTTAGGATCTGCATAGGAAACACACACACAAGCACACACCTACCTTTGTTGCCTGCAGATGCCTCCTTGGCTGTCCCCAAACGGTATCAAACCAACACCCACGGGAAGCTGTAAGCATAGAGGACATGCCTGCACCCCATTGGACTTACCTGTGTGGGTTAAATCCGGGTTATTTGACAACCTATGGCGGTGATGGTTCTGCTCAGGCAGAGCAGTGCTGATGCTCCTCATAAAGCTGTCGCTGCTGTGAAGGTTCTAGGTGACATCACAAATCCCTATGGTTACATACACAACAAAGCTGGGTTGTTGTTGTTTACACTCTGCAAGGCCTGTGGAAGTGAGTGACATCATAGCACTGTAGTTCTGAGGGTTCTAGATGGATGCAACAATCTCCTGTTGCTTCTATGAAGGCCATAATAGACGACATCACCAAACAGCTCCATAGTCACATACACAGCAAAGGAGAGATGTTGTTTACACCTAGTGATGTCAGTGGTATTGAGTGACATCACAGCACAGTGCTAAGGCTCCTGGGCCTGGACACAGCAGCGGCTGCAATATCTCAACGGAGAATACGTTTATATATATGTGTGTGTGTGCGCGTATATATATATATATATATATATACATATATATATATATATATATATATATATATATATATATATATATATATTTCTCCGCCGAAATCACTTTTAAACCCATTTCCACCTTTTTTTCCCTTCTCTTCCTCTTACTTTTTTTTCACGTTTTTTTACGTTTTTCTCCTTTTCGCCTCTTTTCTGGGCGTATTATTCTTCTTTTTCTTCTTTTTTTTCGTCTAATGCATACCCCATCAGTGCAGCAATGCTTATTCAATACCGCCAGCAGATGGAGACACTGGGGGATAATTTTCTAAGGATTTATACTGATTTTTCCTGTCTGAATTTGTCGCACAGAAAGTTGCAGGCCAAATATGTGTGACATTTCTGCGACTTTAGCTTCTAGAGCATTTTTACAACATTATACATAGGTGCTGAATACATAAAAAGCGACTGTTCAGCGACAGACAAGTCGCATCGGCTGAAAGTAGGCCAGAATGTCAGTCCATGTTGGAGCAGGTTTAGATACAGTCTAAAGTATAGATCTCAAAGTCTGTGCACAGAATTTAGCAAGGGCCTCGCACCTTCTGATGCATCAGGTAGGTGCACAATAGCATAGCCTAACCCTCTGTACTTTGGTCTATATTGATGCGGGACATAGACAGCCAGCTGATGACCAATCCATTAGTGCAATGGATGGCTGGAAGCATTTGTCTTTGCCTTTGCAATACCACAGAAGCAATGCATGGTCAATGTACAGCAATGACACACCTGTGTGAACAGCCAGGAGACCCCCCCCATGTTATGTTACATAGTTACATAGTTAGTACGGTCGAAAAAAGACATATGTCCATCAAGTTCAACCAGGGAATTAAGGGGTAGGGGTGTGGCGCGATATTGGGGAAGGGATGAGATTTTATATTTCTTCATAAGCATTAATCTTATTTTGTCAATTAGGAACATTCAGCACCCACCCGCTATCAAGGCAGCTGCCTATCATGTCATGCCCTACCTGCACAGGTGTGCTGGCTACTCAAATGATCCAATTAAGGAGGCCATTTAGTCAGCAGCAGCAGAAGTCCTGTGCCTGGACGCTCCAACAGCGGCCAGACACAAGCAGAAGCAGAAGCAGCAGAAGCAGCAGCAGCACCTTTTGTTTTTTGGCTGCAGCAGCAGCAGCAAGGCCCACAGGGCTGGCTAGCTGGCTAGCCAGCAAGCAGGTAGCAATGAAAGTAGGAATCTTTCTTTTTAACCCTGTAAGGGGGTGGTGCACTGTACCCGAAGATACTGCCATATCGGGTCAATGCATAGGGCGACGGAAGCAAGCTTCGAAATCGGCCCCCGTTCTCAAAAATCCATTTAATATATGGTCCCCAGATAGGGGACGTATCAGATATTAAACTGATAAGAACAGATACTACACTTGATCTTAGCCAAAAGGCCGAGAAGCGATAACCGTGAAAGGGGCGGGCCCAACAAGGTCCCCTTCATGGGCACTATCACTGCTTGCTGTCAGGGAGGCTGCCAGACAATTTTCCATGCACACTCTGGGCTGGGGGGCAGTCAACCACCAGTACACACAGCAGAACCTAAACCCATACCATTATTGCTAAGCAGCAAGACAGGGGCCCATTGCACTCCCACGGGGCCTTTTTAAATGCAATCCATAACCCAGATTTGCCAGGAACCCTTCTTACTCCTCCTACTTGCATGTGACACTGGGCTTAGGATCTGCATAGGAAACACACACACAAGCACACACCTACCTTTGTTGCCTGCAGATGCCTCCTTGGCTGTCCCCAAACGGTATCAAACCAACACCCACGGGAAGCTGTAAGCATAGAGGACATGCCTGCACCCCATTGGACTTACCTGTGTGGGTTAAATCCGGGTTATTTGACAACCTATGGCGGTGATGGTTCTGCTCAGGCAGAGCAGTGCTGATGCTCCTCATAAAGCTGTCGCTGCTGTGAAGGTTCTAGGTGACATCACAAATCCCTATGGTTACATACACAACAAAGCTGGGTTGTTGTTGTTTACACTCTGCAAGGCCTGTGGAAGTGAGTGACATCATAGCACTGTAGTTCTGAGGGTTCTAGATGGATGCAACAATCTCCTGTTGCTTCTATGAAGGCCATAATAGACGACATCACCAAACAGCTCCATAGTCACATACACAGCAAAGGAGAGATGTTGTTTACACCTAGTGATGTCAGTGGTATTGAGTGACATCACAGCACAGTGCTAAGGCTCCTGGGCCTGGACACAGCAGCGGCTGCAATATCTCAACGGAGAATACGTTTATATATATGTGTGTGTGTGCGCGTATATATATATATATATATATATATATATATATATATATTTCTCCGCCGAAATCACTTTTAAACCCATTTCCACCTTTTTTTCCCTTCTCTTCCTCTTACTTTTTTTTCACGTTTTTTTACGTTTTTCTCCTTTTCGCCTCTTTTCTGGGCGTATTATTCTTCTTTTTCTTCTTTTTTTTCGTCTAATGCATACCCCATCAGTGCAGCAATGCTTATTCAATACCGCCAGCAGATGGAGACACTGGGGGATAATTTTCTAAGGATTTATACTGATTTTTCCTGTCTGAATTTGTCGCACAGAAAGTTGCAGGCCAAATATGTGTGACATTTCTGCGACTTTAGCTTCTAGAGCATTTTTACAACATTATACATAGGTGCTGAATACATAAAAAGCGACTGTTCAGCGACAGACAAGTCGCATCGGCTGAAAGTAGGCCAGAATGTCAGTCCATGTTGGAGCAGGTTTAGATACAGTCTAAAGTATAGATCTCAAAGTCTGTGCACAGAATTTAGCAAGGGCCTCGCACCTTCTGATGCATCAGGTAGGTGCACAATAGCATAGCCTAACCCTCTGTACTTTGGTCTATATTGATGCGGGACATAGACAGCCAGCTGATGACCAATCCATTAGTGCAATGGATGGCTGGAAGCATTTGTCTTTGCCTTTGCAATACCACAGAAGCAATGCATGGTCAATGTACAGCAATGACACACCTGTGTGAACAGCCAGGAGACCCCCCCCATGTTATGTTACATAGTTACATAGTTAGTACGGTCGAAAAAAGACATATGTCCATCAAGTTCAACCAGGGAATTAAGGGGTAGGGGTGTGGCGCGATATTGGGGAAGGGATGAGATTTTATATTTCTTCATAAGCATTAATCTTATTTTGTCAATTAGGAACATTCAGCACCCACCCGCTATCAAGGCAGCTGCCTATCATGTCATGCCCTACCTGCACAGGTGTGCTGGCTACTCAAATGATCCAATTAAGGAGGCCATATAGTCAGCAGCAGCAGAAGTCCTGTGCCTGGACGCTCCAACAGCGGCCAGACACAAGCAGAAGCAGAAGCAGCAGAAGCAGCAGCAGCACCACCTTTTGTTTTTTGGCTGCAGCAGCAGCAGCAGCAAGGCCCACAGGGCTGGCTAGCTGGCTAGCCAGCAAGCAGGTAGCAATGAAAGTAGGAATCTTTCTTTTTAACCCTGTAAGGGGGTGGTGCACTGTACCCGAAGATACTGCCATATCGGGTCAATGCATAGGGCGACGGAAGCAAGCTTCGAAATCGGCCCCCGTTCTCAAAAATCCATTTAATATATGGTCCCCAGATAGGGGACGTATCAGATATTAAACTGATAAGAACAGATACTACACTTGATCTTAGCCAAAAGGCCGAGAAGCGATAACCGTGAAAGGGGCGGGCCCAACAAGGTCCCCTTCATGGGCACTATCACTGCTTGCTGTCAGGGAGGCTGCCAGACAATTTTCCATGCACACTCTGGGCTGGGGGGCAGTCAACCACCAGTACACACTGCAGAACCTAAACCCATACCATTATTGCTAAGCAGCAAGACAGGGGCCCATTGCACTCCCACGGGGCCTTTTTAAATGCAATCCATAACCCGGATTTGCCAGGAACCCTTCTTACTCCTCCTACTTGCATGTGACACTGGGCTTAGGATCTGCATAGGAAACACACACACAAGCACACACCTACCTTTGTTGCCTGCAGATGCCTCCTTGGCTGTCCCCAAACGGTATCAAACCAACACCCACGGGAAGCTGTAAGCATAGAGGACATGCCTGCACCCCATTGGACTTACCTGTGTGGGTTAAATCCGGGTTATTTGACAACCTATGGCGGTGATGGTTCTGCTCAGGCAGAGCAGTGCTGATGCTCCTCATAAAGCTGTCGCTGCTGTGAAGGTTCTAGGTGACATCACAAATCCCTATGGTTACATACACAACAAAGCTGGGTTGTTGTTGTTTACACTCTGCAAGGCCTGTGGAAGTGAGTGACATCATAGCACTGTAGTTCTGAGGGTTCTAGATGGATGCAACAATCTCCTGTTGCTTCTATGAAGGCCATAATAGACGACATCACCAAACAGCTCCATAGTCACATACACAGCAAAGGAGAGATGTTGTTTACACCTAGTGATGTCAGTGGTATTGAGTGACATCACAGCACAGTGCTAAGGCTCCTGGGCCTGGACACAGCAGCGGCTGCAATATCTCAACGGAGAATACGTTTATATATATGTGTGTGTGTGCGCGTATATATATATATATATATATATATATATATATATATATATATATATATATATATATATATCTCCGCCGAAATCACTTTTAAACCCATTTCCACCTTTTTTTCCCTTCTCTTCCTCTTACTTTTTTTTCACGTTTTTTTACGTTTTTCTCCTTTTCGCCTCTTTTCTGGGCGTATTATTCTTCTTTTTCTTCTTTTTTTTCGTCTAATGCATACCCCATCAGTGCAGCAATGCTTATTCAATACCGCCAGCAGATGGAGACACTGGGGGATAATTTTCTAAGGATTTATACTGATTTTTCCTGTCTGAATTTGTCGCACAGAAAGTTGCAGGCCAAATATGTGTGACATTTCTGCGACTTTAGCTTCTAGAGCATTTTTACAACATTATACATAGGTGCTGAATACATAAAAAGCGACTGTTCAGCGACAGACAAGTCGCATCGGCTGAAAGTAGGCCAGAATGTCAGTCCATGTTGGAGCAGGTTTAGATACAGTCTAAAGTATAGATCTCAAAGTCTGTGCACAGAATTTAGCAAGGGCCTCGCACCTTCTGATGCATCAGGTAGGTGCACAATAGCATAGCCTAACCCTCTGTACTTTGGTCTATATTGATGCGGGACATAGACAGCCAGCTGATGACCAATCCATTAGTGCAATGGATGGCTGGAAGCATTTGTCTTTGCCTTTGCAATACCACAGAAGCAATGCATGGTCAATGTACAGCAATGACACACCTGTGTGAACAGCCAGGAGACCCCCCCCATGTTATGTTACATAGTTACATAGTTAGTACGGTCGAAAAAAGACATATGTCCATCAAGTTCAACCAGGGAATTAAGGGGTAGGGGTGTGGCGCGATATTGGGGAAGGGATGAGATTTTATATTTCTTCATAAGCATTAATCTTATTTTGTCAATTAGGAACATTCAGCACCCACCCGCTATCAAGGCAGCTGCCTATCATGTCATGCCCTACCTGCACAGGTGTGCTGGCTACTCAAATGATCCAATTAAGGAGGCCATTTAGTCAGCAGCAGCAGAAGTCCTGTGCCTGGACGCTCCAACAGCGGCCAGACACAAGCAGAAGCAGAAGCAGCAGAAGCAGCAGCAGCACCACCTTTTGTTTTTTGGCTGCCGCAGCAGCAGCAAGGCCCACAGGGCTGGCTAGCTGGCTAGCCAGCAAGCAGGTAGCAATGAAAGTAGGAATCTTTCTTTTTAACCCTGTAAGGGGGTGGTGCACTGTACCCGAAGATACTGCCATATCGGGTCAATGCATAGGGCGACGGAAGCAAGCTTCGAAATCGGCCCCCGTTCTCAAAAATCCATTTAATATATGGTCCCCAGATAGGGGACGTATCAGATATTAAACTGATAAGAACAGATACTACACTTGATCTTAGCCAAAAGGCCGAGAAGCGATAACCGTGAAAGGGGCGGGCCCAACAAGGTCCCCTTCATGGGCACTATCACTGCTTGCTGTCAGGGAGGCTGCCAGACAATTTTCCATGCACACTCTGGGCTGGGGGGCAGTCAACCACCAGTACACACAGCAGAACCTAAACCCATACCATTATTGCTAAGCAGCAAGACAGGGGCCCATTGCACTCCCACGGGGCCTTTTTAAATGCAATCCATAACCCGGATTTGCCAGGAACCCTTCTTACTCCTCCTACTTGCATGTGACACTGGGCTTAGGATCTGCATAGGAAACACACACACAAGCACACACCTACCTTTGTTGCCTGCAGATGCCTCCTTGGCTGTCCCCAAACGGTATCAAACCAACACCCACGGGAAGCTGTAAGCATAGAGGACATGCCTGCACCCCATTGGACTTACCTGTGTGGGTTAAATCCGGGTTATTTGACAACCTATGGCGGTGATGGTTCTGCTCAGGCAGAGCAGTGCTGATGCTCCTCATAAAGCTGTCGCTGCTGTGAAGGTTCTAGGTGACATCACAAATCCCTATGGTTACATACACAACAAAGCTGGGTTGTTGTTGTTTACACTCTGCAAGGCCTGTGGAAGTGAGTGACATCATAGCACTGTAGTTCTGAGGGTTCTAGATGGATGCAACAATCTCCTGTTGCTTCTATGAAGGCCATAATAGACGACATCACCAAAGAGCTCCATAGTCACATACACAGCAAAGGAGAGATGTTGTTTACACCTAGTGATGTCAGTGGTATTGAGTGACATCACAGCACAGTGCTAAGGCTCCTGGGCCTGGACACAGCAGCGGCTGCAATATCTCAACGGAGAATACGTTTATATATATGTGTGTGTGTGCGCGTATATATATATATATATATATATATATATATATATATATATATTTCTCCGCCGAAATCACTTTTAAACCCATTTCCACCTTTTTTTCCCTTCTCTTCCTCTTACTTTTTTTTCACGTTTTTTTACGTTTTTCTCCTTTTCGCCTCTTTTCTGGGCGTATTATTCTTCTTTTTCTTCTTTTTTTTCGTCTAATGCATACCCCATCAGTGCAGCAATGCTTATTCAATACCGCCAGCAGATGGAGACACTGGGGGATAATTTTCTAAGGATTTATACTGATTTTTCCTGTCTGAATTTGTCGCACAGAAAGTTGCAGGCCAAATATGTGTGACATTTCTGCGACTTTAGCTTCTAGAGCATTTTTACAACATTATACATAGGTGCTGAATACATAAAAAGCGACTGTTCAGCGACAGACAAGTCGCATCGGCTGAAAGTAGGCCAGAATGTCAGTCCATGTTGGAGCAGGTTTAGATACAGTCTAAAGTATAGATCTCAAAGTCTGTGCACAGAATTTAGCAAGGGCCTCGCACCTTCTGATGCATCAGGTAGGTGCACAATAGCATAGCCTAACCCTCTGTACTTTGGTCTATATTGATGCGGGACATAGACAGCCAGCTGATGACCAATCCATTAGTGCAATGGATGGCTGGAAGCATTTGTCTTTGCCTTTGCAATACCACAGAAGCAATGCATGGTCAATGTACAGCAATGACACACCTGTGTGAACAGCCAGGAGACCCCCCCCATGTTATGTTACATAGTTACATAGTTAGTACGGTCGAAAAAAGACATATGTCCATCAAGTTCAACCAGGGAATTAAGGGGTAGGGGTGTGGCGCGATATTGGGGAAGGGATGAGATTTTATATTTCTTCATAAGCATTAATCTTATTTTGTCAATTAGGAACATTCAGCACCCACCCGCTATCAAGGCAGCTGCCTATCATGTCATGCCCTACCTGCACAGGTGTGCTGGCTACTCAAATGATCCAATTAAGGAGGCCATTTAGTCAGCAGCAGCAGAAGTCCTGTGCCTGGACGCTCCAACAGCGGCCAGACACAAGCAGAAGCAGAAGCAGCAGAAGCAGCAGCAGCACCACCTTTTGTTTTTTGGCTGCAGCAGCAGCAGCAAGGCCCACAGGGCTGGCTAGCTGGCTAGCCAGCAAGCAGGTAGCAATGAAAGTAGGAATCTTTCTTTTTAACCCTGTAAGGGGGTGGTGCACTGTACCCGAAGATACTGCCATATCGGGTCAATGCATAGGGCGACGGAAGCAAGCTTCGAAATCGGCCCCCGTTCTCAAAAATCCATTTAATATATGGTCCCCAGATAGGGGACGTATCAGATATTAAACTGATAAGAACAGATACTACACTTGATCTTAGCCAAAAGGCCGAGAAGCGATAACCGTGAAAGGGGCGGGCCCAACAAGGTCCCCTTCATGGGCACTATCACTGCTTGCTGTCAGGGAGGCTGCCAGACAATTTTCCATGCACACTCTGGGCTGGGGGGCAGTCAACCACCAGTACACACAGCAGAACCTAAACCCATACCATTATTGCTAAGCAGCAAGACAGGGGCCCATTGCACTCCCACGGGGCCTTTTTAAATGCAATCCATAACCCGGATTTGCCAGGAACCCTTCTTACTCCTCCTACTTGCATGTGACACTGGGCTTAGGATCTGCATAGGAAACACACACACAAGCACACACCTACCTTTGTTGCCTGCAGATGCCTCCTTGGCTGTCCCCAAACGGTATCAAACCAACACCCACGGGAAGCTGTAAGCATAGAGGACATGCCTGCACCCCATTGGACTTACCTGTGTGGGTTAAATCCGGGTTATTTGACAACCTATGGCGGTGATGGTTCTGCTCAGGCAGAGCAGTGCTGATGCTCCTCATAAAGCTGTCGCTGCTGTGAAGGTTCTAGGTGACATCACAAATCCCTATGGTTACATACACAACAAAGCTGGGTTGTTGTTGTTTACACTCTGCAAGGCCTGTGGAAGTGAGTGACATCATAGCACTGTAGTTCTGAGGGTTCTAGATGGATGCAACAATCTCCTGTTGCTTCTATGAAGGCCATAATAGACGACATCACCAAACAGCTCCATAGTCACATACACAGCAAAGGAGAGATGTTGTTTACACCTAGTGATGTCAGTGGTATTGAGTGACATCACAGCACAGTGCTAAGGCTCCTGGGCCTGGACACAGCAGCGGCTGCAATATCTCAACGGAGAATACGTTTATATATATGTGTGTGTGTGCGCGTATATATATATATATATATATATATATATATATATATATATATATTTCTCCGCCGAAATCACTTTTAAACCCATTTCCACCTTTTTTTCCCTTCTCTTCCTCTTACTTTTTTTTCACGTTTTTTTACGTTTTTCTCCTTTTCGCCTCTTTTCTGGGCGTATTATTCTTCTTTTTCTTCTTTTTTTTCGTCTAATGCATACCCCATCAGTGCAGCAATGCTTATTCAATACCGCCAGCAGATGGAGACACTGGGGGATAATTTTCTAAGGATTTATACTGATTTTTCCTGTCTGAATTTGTCGCACAGAAAGTTGCAGGCCAAATATGTGTGACATTTCTGCGACTTTAGCTTCTAGAGCATTTTTACAACATTATACATAGGTGCTGAATACATAAAAAGCGACTGTTCAGCGACAGACAAGTCGCATCGGCTGAAAGTAGGCCAGAATGTCAGTCCATGTTGGAGCAGGTTTAGATACAGTCTAAAGTATAGATCTCAAAGTCTGTGCACAGAATTTAGCAAGGGCCTCGCACCTTCTGATGCATCAGGTAGGTGCACAATAGCATAGCCTAACCCTCTGTACTTTGGTCTATATTGATGCGGGATATAGACAGCCAGCTGATGACCAATCCATTAGTGCAATGGATGGCTGGAAGCATTTGTCTTTGCCTTTGCAATACCACAGAAGCAATGCATGGTCAATGTACAGCAATGACACACCTGTGTGAACAGCCAGGAGACCCCCCCCCATGTTATGTTACATAGTTACATAGTTAGTACGGTCGAAAAAAGACATATGTCCATCAAGTTCAACCAGGGAATTAAGGGGTAGGGGTGTGGCGCGATATTGGGGAAGGGATGAGATTTTATATTTCTTCATAAGCATTAATCTTATTTTGTCAATTAGGAACATTCAGCACCCACCCGCTATCAAGGCAGCTGCCTATCATGTCATGCCCTACCTGCACAGGTGTGCTGGCTACTCAAATGATCCAATTAAGGAGGCCATTTAGTCAGCAGCAGCAGAAGTCCTGTGCCTGGACGCTCCAACAGCGGCCAGACACAAGCAGAAGCAGAAGCAGCAGAAGCAGCAGCAGCACCACCTTTTGTTTTTTGGCTGCAGCAGCAGCAGCAAGGCCCACAGGGCTGGCTAGCTGGCTAGCCAGCAAGCAGGTAGCAATGAAAGTAGGAATCTTTCTTTTTAACCCTGTAAGGGGGTGGTGCACTGTACCCGAAGATACTGCCATATCGGGTCAATGCATAGGGCGACGGAAGCAAGCTTCGAAATCGGCCCCCGTTCTCAAAAATCCATTTAATATATGGTCCCCAGATAGGGGACGTATCAGATATTAAACTGATAAGAACAGATACTACACTTGATCTTAGCCAAAAGGCCGAGAAGCGATAACCGTGAAAGGGGCGGGCCCAACAAGGTCCCCTTCATGGGCACTATCACTGCTTGCTGTCAGGGAGGCTGCCAGACAATTTTCCATGCACACTCTGGGCTGGGGGGCAGTCAACCACCAGTACACACAGCAGAACCTAAACCCATACCATTATTGCTAAGCAGCAAGACAGGGGCCCATTGCACTCCCACAGGGCCTTTTTAAATGCAATCCATAACCCGGATTTGCCAGGAACCCTTCTTACTCCTCCTACTTGCATGTGACACTGGGCTTAGGATCTGCATAGGAAACACACACACAAGCACACACCTACCTTTGTTGCCTGCAGATGCCTCCTTGGCTGTCCCCAAACGGTATCAAACCAACACCCACGGGAAGCTGTAAGCATAGAGGACATGCCTGCACCCCATTGGACTTACCTGTGTGGGTTAAATCCGGGTTATTTGACAACCTATGGCGGTGATGGTTCTGCTCAGGCAGAGCAGTGCTGATGCTCCTCATAAAGCTGTCGCTGCTGTGAAGGTTCTAGGTGACATCACAAATCCCTATGGTTACATACACAACAAAGCTGGGTTGTTGTTGTTTACACTCTGCAAGGCCTGTGGAAGTGAGTGACATCATAGCACTGTAGTTCTGAGGGTTCTAGATGGATGCAACAATCTCCTGTTGCTTCTATGAAGGCCATAATAGACGACATCACCAAACAGCTCCATAGTCACATACACAGCAAAGGAGAGATGTTGTTTACACCTAGTGATGTCAGTGGTATTGAGTGACATCACAGCACAGTGCTAAGGCTCCTGGGCCTGGACACAGCAGCGGCTGCAATATCTCAACGGAGAATACGTTTATATATATGTGTGTGTGTGCGCGTATATATATATATATATATATATATATATATATATATATATATATTTCTCCGCCGAAATCACTTTTAAACCCATTTCCACCTTTTTTTCCCTTCTCTTCCTCTTACTTTTTTTTCACGTTTTTTTACGTTTTTCTCCTTTTCGCCTCTTTTCTGGGCGTATTATTCTTCTTTTTCTTCTTTTTTTTCGTCTAATGCATACCCCATCAGTGCAGCAATGCTTATTCAATACCGCCAGCAGATGGAGACACTGGGGGATAATTTTCTAAGGATTTATACTGATTTTTCCTGTCTGAATTTGTCGCACAGAAAGTTGCAGGCCAAATATGTGTGACATTTCTGCGACTTTAGCTTCTAGAGCATTTTTACAACATTATACATAGGTGCTGAATACATAAAAAGCGACTGTTCAGCGACAGACAAGTCGCATCGGCTGAAAGTAGGCCAGAATGTCAGTCCATGTTGGAGCAGGTTTAGATACAGTCTAAAGTATAGATCTCAAAGTCTGTGCACAGAATTTAGCAAGGGCCTCGCACCTTCTGATGCATCAGGTAGGTGCACAATAGCATAGCCTAACCCTCTGTACTTTGGTCTATATTGATGCGGGACATAGACAGCCAGCTGATGACCAATCCATTAGTGCAATGGATGGCTGGAAGCATTTGTCTTTGCCTTTGCAATACCACAGAAGCAATGCATGGTCAATGTACAGCAATGACACACCTGTGTGAACAGCCAGGAGACCCCCCCCATGTTATGTTACATAGTTACATAGTTAGTACGGTCGAAAAAAGACATATGTCCATCAAGTTCAACCAGGGAATTAAGGGGTAGGGGTGTGGCGCGATATTGGGGAAGGGATGAGATTTTATATTTCTTCATAAGCATTAATCTTATTTTGTCAATTAGGAACATTCAGCACCCACCCGCTATCAAGGCAGCTGCCTATCATGTCATGCCCTACCTGCACAGGTGTGCTGGCTACTCAAATGATCCAATTAAGGAGGCCATTTAGTCAGCAGCAGCAGAAGTCCTGTGCCTGGACGCTCCAACAGCGGCCAGACACAAGCAGAAGCAGAAGCAGCAGAAGCAGCAGCAGCACCACCTTTTGTTTTTTGGCTGCAGCAGCAGCAGCAAGGCCCACAGGGCTGGCTAGCTGGCTAGCCAGCAAGCAGGTAGCAATGAAAGTAGGAATCTTTCTTTTTAACCCTGTAAGGGGGTGGTGCACTGTACCCGAAGATACTGCCATATCGGGTCAATGCATAGGGCGACGGAAGCAAGCTTCGAAATCGGCCCCCGTTCTCAAAAATCCATTTAATATATGGTCCCCAGATAGGGGACGTATCAGATATTAAACTGATAAGAACAGATACTACACTTGATCTTAGCCAAAAGGCCGAGAAGCGATAACCGTGAAAGGGGCGGGCCCAACAAGGTCCCCTTCATGGGCACTATCACTGCTTGCTGTCAGGGAGGCTGCCAGACAATTTTCCATGCACACTCTGGGCTGGGGGGCAGTCAACCACCAGTACACACAGCAGAACCTAAACCCATACCATTATTGCTAAGCAGCAAGACAGGGGCCCATTGCACTCCCACGGGGCCTTTTTAAATGCAATCCATAACCCGGATTTGCCAGGAACCCTTCTTACTCCTCCTACTTGCATGTGACACTGGGCTTAGGATCTGCATAGGAAACACACACACAAGCACACACCTACCTTTGTTGCCTGCAGATGCCTCCTTGGCTGTCCCCAAACGGTATCAAACCAACACCCACGGGAAGCTGTAAGCATAGAGGACATGCCTGCACCCCATTGGACTTACCTGTGTGGGTTAAATCCGGGTTATTTGACAACCTATGGCGGTGATGGTTCTGCTCAGGCAGAGCAGTGCTGATGCTCCTCATAAAGCTGTCGCTGCTGTGAAGGTTCTAGGTGACATCACAAATCCCTATGGTTACATACACAACAAAGCTGGGTTGTTGTTGTTTACACTCTGCAAGGCCTGTGGAAGTGAGTGACATCATAGCACTGTAGTTCTGAGGGTTCTAGATGGATGCAACAATCTCCTGTTGCTTCTATGAAGGCCATAATAGACGACATCACCAAACAGCTCCATAGTCACATACACAGCAAAGGAGAGATGTTGTTTACACCTAGTGATGTCAGTGGTATTGAGTGACATCACAGCACAGTGCTAAGGCTCCTGGGCCTGGACACAGCAGCGGCTGCAATATCTCAACGGAGAATACGTTTATATATATGTGTGTGTGTGCGCGTATATATATATATATATATATATATATATATATATATATATATATATATTTCTCCGCCGAAATCACTTTTAAACCCATTTCCACCTTTTTTTCCCTTCTCTTCCTCTTACTTTTTTTTCACGTTTTTTTACGTTTTTCTCCTTTTCGCCTCTTTTCTGGGCGTATTATTCTTCTTTTTCTTCTTTTTTTTCGTCTAATGCATACCCCATCAGTGCAGCAATGCTTATTCAATACCGCCAGCAGATGGAGACACTGGGGGATAATTTTCTAAGGATTTATACTGATTTTTCCTGTCTGAATTTGTCGCACAGAAAGTTGCAGGCCAAATATGTGTGACATTTCTGCGACTTTAGCTTCTAGAGCATTTTTACAACATTATACATAGGTGCTGAATACATAAAAAGCGACTGTTCAGCGACAGACAAGTCGCATCGGCTGAAAGTAGGCCAGAATGTCAGTCCATGTTGGAGCAGGTTTAGATACAGTCTAAAGTATAGATCTCAAAGTCTGTGCACAGAATTTAGCAAGGGCCTCGCACCTTCTGATGCATCAGGTAGGTGCACAATAGCATAGCCTAACCCTCTGTACTTTGGTCTATATTGATGCGGGACATAGACAGCCAGCTGATGACCAATCCATTAGTGCAATGGATGGCTGGAAGCATTTGTCTTTGCCTTTGCAATACCACAGAAGCAATGCATGGTCAATGTACAGCAATGACACACCTGTGTGAACAGCCAGGAGACCCCCCCCATGTTATGTTACATAGTTACATAGTTAGTACGGTCGAAAAAAGACATATGTCCATCAAGTTCAACCAGGGAATTAAGGGGTAGGGGTGTGGCGCGATATTGGGGAAGGGATGAGATTTTATATTTCTTCATAAGCATTAATCTTATTTTGTCAATTAGGAACATTCAGCACCCACCCGCTATCAAGGCAGCTGCCTATCATGTCATGCCCTACCTGCACAGGTGTGCTGGCTACTCAAATGATCCAATTAAGGAGGCCATTTAGTCAGCAGCAGCAGAAGTCCTGTGCCTGGACGCTCCAACAGCGGCCAGACACAAGCAGAAGCAGAAGCAGCAGAAGCAGCAGCAGCACCACCTTTTGTTTTTTGGCTGCAGCAGCAGCAGCAAGGCCCACAGGGCTGGCTAGCTGGCTAGCCAGCAAGCAGGTAGCAATGAAAGTAGGAATCTTTCTTTTTAACCCTGTAAGGGGGTGGTGCACTGTACCCGAAGATACTGCCATATCGGGTCAATGCATAGGGCGACGGAAGCAAGCTTCGAAATCGGCCCCCGTTCTCAAAAATCCATTTAATATATGGTCCCCAGATAGGGGACGTATCAGATATTAAACTGATAAGAACAGATACTACACTTGATCTTAGCCAAAAGGCCGAGAAGCGATAACCGTGAAAGGGGCGGGCCCAACAAGGTCCCCTTCATGGGCACTATCACTGCTTGCTGTCAGGGAGGCTGCCAGACAATTTTCCATGCACACTCTGGGCTGGGGGGCAGTCAACCACCAGTACACACAGCAGAACCTAAACCCATACCATTATTGCTAAGCAGCAAGACAGGGGCCCATTGCACTCCCACGGGGCCTTTTTAAATGCAATCCATAACCCGGATTTGCCAGGAACCCTTCTTACTCCTCCTACTTGCATGTGACACTGGGCTTAGGATCTGCATAGGAAACACACACACAAGCACACACCTACCTTTGTTGCCTGCAGATGCCTCCTTGGCTGTCCCCAAACGGTATCAAACCAACACCCACGGGAAGCTGTAAGCATAGAGGACATGCCTGCACCCCATTGGACTTACCTGTGTGGGTTAAATCCGGGTTATTTGACAACCTATGGCGGTGATGGTTCTGCTCAGGCAGAGCAGTGCTGATGCTCCTCATAAAGCTGTCGCTGCTGTGAAGGTTCTAGGTGACATCACAAATCCCTATGGTTACATACACAACAAAGCTGGGTTGTTGTTGTTTACACTCTGCAAGGCCTGTGGAAGTGAGTGACATCATAGCACTGTAGTTCTGAGGGTTCTAGATGGATGCAACAATCTCCTGTTGCTTCTATGAAGGCCATAATAGACGACATCACCAAACAGCTCCATAGTCACATACACAGCAAAGGAGAGATGTTGTTTACACCTAGTGATGTCAGTGGTATTGAGTGACATCACAGCACAGTGCTAAGGCTCCTGGGCCTGGACACAGCAGCGGCTGCAATATCTCAACGGAGAATACGTTTATATATATGTGTGTGTGTGCGCGTATATATATATATATATATATATATATATATATATATATATTTCTCCGCCGAAATCACTTTTAAACCCATTTCCACCTTTTTTTCCCTTCTCTTCCTCTTACTTTTTTTTCACGTTTTTTTACGTTTTTCTCCTTTTCGCCTCTTTTCTGGGCGTATTATTCTTCTTTTTCTTCTTTTTTTTCGTCTAATGCATACCCCATCAGTGCAGCAATGCTTATTCAATACCGCCAGCAGATGGAGACACTGGGGGATAATTTTCTAAGGATTTATACTGATTTTTCCTGTCTGAATTTGTCGCACAGAAAGTTGCAGGCCAAATATGTGTGACATTTCTGCGACTTTAGCTTCTAGAGCATTTTTACAACATTATACATAGGTGCTGAATACATAAAAAGCGACTGTTCAGCGACAGACAAGTCGCATCGGCTGAAAGTAGGCCAGAATGTCAGTCCATGTTGGAGCAGGTTTAGATACAGTCTAAAGTATAGATCTCAAAGTCTGTGCACAGAATTTAGCAAGGGCCTCGCACCTTCTGATGCATCAGGTAGGTGCACAATAGCATAGCCTAACCCTCTGTACTTTGGTCTATATTGATGCGGGACATAGACAGCCAGCTGATGACCAATCCATTAGTGCAATGGATGGCTGGAAGCATTTGTCTTTGCCTTTGCAATACCACAGAAGCAATGCATGGTCAATGTACAGCAATGACACACCTGTGTGAACAGCCAGGAGACCCCCCCCCATGTTATGTTACATAGTTACATAGTTAGTACGGTCGAAAAAAGACATATGTCCATCAAGTTCAACCAGGGAATTAAGGGGTAGGGGTGTGGCGCGATATTGGGGAAGGGATGAGATTTTATATTTCTTCATAAGCATTAATCTTATTTTGTCAATTAGGAACATTCAGCACCCACCCGCTATCAAGGCAGCTGCCTATCATGTCATGCCCTACCTGCACAGGTGTGCTGGCTACTCAAATGATCCAATTAAGGAGGCCATTTAGTCAGCAGCAGCAGAAGTCCTGTGCCTGGACGCTCCAACAGCGGCCAGACACAAGCAGAAGCAGAAGCAGCAGAAGCAGCAGCAGCACCACCTTTTGTTTTTTGGCTGCAGCAGCAGCAGCAAGGCCCACAGGGCTGGCTAGCTGGCTAGCCAGCAAGCAGGTAGCAATGAAAGTAGGAATCTTTCTTTTTAACCCTGTAAGGGGGTGGTGCACTGTACCCGAAGATACTGCCATATCGGGTCAATGCATAGGGCGACGGAAGCAAGCTTCGAAATCGGCCCCCGTTCTCAAAAATCCATTTAATATATGGTCCCCAGATAGGGGACGTATCAGATATTAAACTGATAAGAACAGATACTACACTTGATCTTAGCCAAAAGGCCGAGAAGCGATAACCGTGAAAGGGGCGGGCCCAACAAGGTCCCCTTCATGGGCACTATCACTGCTTGCTGTCAGGGAGGCTGCCAGACAATTTTCCATGCACACTCTGGGCTGGGGGGCAGTCAACCACCAGTACACACAGCAGAACCTAAACCCATACCATTATTGCTAAGCAGCAAGACAGGGGCCCATTGCACTCCCACGGGGCCTTTTTAAATGCAATCCATAACCCGGATTTGCCAGGAACCCTTCTTACTCCTCCTACTTGCATGTGACACTGGGCTTAGGATCTGCATAGGAAACACACACACAAGCACACACCTACCTTTGTTGCCTGCAGATGCCTCCTTGGCTGTCCCCAAACGGTATCAAACCAACACCCACGGGAAGCTGTAAGCATAGAGGACATGCCTGCACCCCATTGGACTTACCTGTGTGGGTTAAATCCGGGTTATTTGACAACCTATGGCGGTGATGGTTCTGCTCAGGCAGAGCAGTGCTGATGCTCCTCATAAAGCTGTCGCTGCTGTGAAGGTTCTAGGTGACATCACAAATCCCTATGGTTACATACACAACAAAGCTGGGTTGTTGTTGTTTACACTCTGCAAGGCCTGTGGAAGTGAGTGACATCATAGCACTGTAGTTCTGAGGGTTCTAGATGGATGCAACAATCTCCTGTTGCTTCTATGAAGGCCATAATAGACGACATCACCAAACAGCTCCATAGTCACATACACAGCAAAGGAGAGATGTTGTTTACACCTAGTGATGTCAGTGGTATTGAGTGACATCACAGCACAGTGCTAAGGCTCCTGGGCCTGGACACAGCAGCGGCTGCAATATCTCAACGGAGAATACGTTTATATATATGTGTGTGTGTGCGCGTATATATATATATATATATATATATATATATATATATATATTTCTCCGCCGAAATCACTTTTAAACCCATTTCCACCTTTTTTTCCCTTCTCTTCCTCTTACTTTTTTTTCACGTTTTTTTACGTTTTTCTCCTTTTCGCCTCTTTTCTGGGCGTATTATTCTTCTTTTTCTTCTTTTTTTTCGTCTAATGCATACCCCATCAGTGCAGCAATGCTTATTCAATACCGCCAGCAGATGGAGACACTGGGGGATAATTTTCTAAGGATTTATACTGATTTTTCCTGTCTGAATTTGTCGCACAGAAAGTTGCAGGCCAAATATGTGTGACATTTCTGCGACTTTAGCTTCTAGAGCATTTTTACAACATTATACATAGGTGCTGAATACATAAAAAGCGACTGTTCAGCGACAGACAAGTCGCATCGGCTGAAAGTAGGCCAGAATGTCAGTCCATGTTGGAGCAGGTTTAGATACAGTCTAAAGTATAGATCTCAAAGTCTGTGCACAGAATTTAGCAAGGGCCTCGCACCTTCTGATGCATCAGGTAGGTGCACAATAGCATAGCCTAACCCTCTGTACTTTGGTCTATATTGATGCGGGACATAGACAGCCAGCTGATGACCAATCCATTAGTGCAATGGATGGCTGGAAGCATTTGTCTTTGCCTTTGCAATACCACAGAAGCAATGCATGGTCAATGTACAGCAATGACACACCTGTGTGAACAGCCAGGAGACCCCCCCCATGTTATGTTACATAGTTACATAGTTAGTACGGTCGAAAAAAGACATATGTCCATCAAGTTCAACCAGGGAATTAAGGGGTAGGGGTGTGGCGCGATATTGGGGAAGGGATGAGATTTTATATTTCTTCATAAGCATTAATCTTATTTTGTCAATTAGGAACATTCAGCACCCACCCGCTATCAAGGCAGCTGCCTATCATGTCATGCCCTACCTGCACAGGTGTGCTGGCTACTCAAATGATCCAATTAAGGAGGCCATTTAGTCAGCAGCAGCAGAAGTCCTGTGCCTGGACGCTCCAACAGCGGCCAGACACAAGCAGAAGCAGAAGCAGCAGAAGCAGCAGCAGCACCACCTTTTGTTTTTTGGCTGCAGCAGCAGCAGCAAGGCCCACAGGGCTGGCTAGCTGGCTAGCCAGCAAGCAGGTAGCAATGAAAGTAGGAATCTTTCTTTTTAACCCTGTAAGGGGGTGGTGCACTGTACCCGAAGATACTGCCATATCGGGTCAATGCATAGGGCGACGGAAGCAAGCTTCGAAATCGGCCCCCGTTCTCAAAAATCCATTTAATATATGGTCCCCAGATAGGGGACGTATCAGATATTAAACTGATAAGAACAGATACTACACTTGATCTTAGCCAAAAGGCCGAGAAGCGATAACCGTGAAAGGGGCGGGCCCAACAAGGTCCCCTTCATGGGCACTATCACTGCTTGCTGTCAGGGAGGCTGCCAGACAATTTTCCATGCACACTCTGGGCTGGGGGGCAGTCAACCACCAGTACACACAGCAGAACCTAAACCCATACCATTATTGCTAAGCAGCAAGACAGGGGCCCATTGCACTCCCACGGGGCCTTTTTAAATGCAATCCATAACCCGGATTTGCCAGGAACCCTTCTTACTCCTCCTACTTGCATGTGACACTGGGCTTAGGATCTGCATAGGAAACACACACACAAGCACACACCTACCTTTGTTGCCTGCAGATGCCTCCTTGGCTGTCCCCAAACGGTATCAAACCAACACCCACGGGAAGCTGTAAGCATAGAGGACATGCCTGCACCCCATTGGACTTACCTGTGTGGGTTAAATCCGGGTTATTTGACAACCTATGGCGGTGATGGTTCTGCTCAGGCAGAGCAGTGCTGATGCTCCTCATAAAGCTGTCGCTGCTGTGAAGGTTCTAGGTGACATCACAAATCCCTATGGTTACATACACAACAAAGCTGGGTTGTTGTTGTTTACACTCTGCAAGGCCTGTGGAAGTGAGTGACATCATAGCACTGTAGTTCTGAGGGTTCTAGATGGATGCAACAATCTCCTGTTGCTTCTATGAAGGCCATAATAGACGACATCACCAAACAGCTCCATAGTCACATACACAGCAAAGGAGAGATGTTGTTTACACCTAGTGATGTCAGTGGTATTGAGTGACATCACAGCACAGTGCTAAGGCTCCTGGGCCTGGACACAGCAGCGGCTGCAATATCTCAACGGAGAATACGTTTATATATATGTGTGTGTGTGCGCGTATATATATATATATATATATATATATATATATATATATATATATATTTCTCTGCCGAAATCACTTTTAAACCCATTTCCACCTTTTTTTCCCTTCTCTTCCTCTTACTTTTTTTTCACGTTTTTTTACGTTTTTCTCCTTTTCGCCTCTTTTCTGGGCGTATTATTCTTCTTTTTCTTCTTTTTTTTCGTCTAATGCATACCCCATCAGTGCAGCAATGCTTATTCAATACCGCCAGCAGATGGAGACACTGGGGGATAATTTTCTAAGGATTTATACTGATTTTTCCTGTCTGAATTTGTCGCACAGAAAGTTGCAGGCCAAATATGTGTGACATTTCTGCGACTTTAGCTTCTAGAGCATTTTTACAACATTATACATAGGTGCTGAATACATAAAAAGCGACTGTTCAGCGACAGACAAGTCGCATCGGCTGAAAGTAGGCCAGAATGTCAGTCCATGTTGGAGCAGGTTTAGATACAGTCTAAAGTATAGATCTCAAAGTCTGTGCACAGAATTTAGCAAGGGCCTCGCACCTTCTGATGCATCAGGTAGGTGCACAATAGCATAGCCTAACCCTCGGTACTTTGGTCTATATTGATGCGGGACATAGACAGCCAGCTGATGACCAATCCATTAGTGCAATGGATGGCTGGAAGCATTTGTCTTTGCCTTTGCAATACCACAGAAGCAATGCATGGTCAATGTACAGCAATGACACACCTGTGTGAACAGCCAGGAGACCCCCCCCATGTTATGTTACATAGTTACATAGTTAGTACGGTCGAAAAAAGACATATGTCCATCAAGTTCAACCAGGGAATTAAGGGGTAGGGGTGTGGCGCGATATTGGGGAAGGGATGAGATTTTATATTTCTTCATAAGCATTAATCTTATTTTGTCAATTAGGAACATTCAGCACCCACCCGCTATCAAGGCAGCAGCCTATCATGTCATGCCCTACCTGCACAGGTGTGCTGGCTACTCAAATGATCCAATTAAGGAGGCCATTTAGTCAGCAGCAGCAGAAGTCCTGTGCCTGGACGCTCCAACAGCGGCCAGACACAAGCAGAAGCAGAAGCAGCAGAAGCAGCAGCAGCACCACCTTTTGTTTTTTGGCTGCAGCAGCAGCAGCAAGGCCCACAGGGCTGGCTAGCTGGCTAGCCAGCAAGCAGGTAGCAATGAAAGTAGGAATCTTTCTTTTTAACCCTGTAAGGGGGTGGTGCACTGTACCCGAAGATACTGCCATATCGGGTCAATGCATAGGGCGACGGAAGCAAGCTTCGAAATCGGCCCCCGTTCTCAAAAATCCATTTAATATATGGTCCCCAGATAGGGGACGTATCAGATATTAAACTGATAAGAACAGATACTACACTTGATCTTAGCCAAAAGGCCGAGAAGCGATAACCGTGAAAGGGGCGGGCCCAACAAGGTCCCCTTCATGGGCACTATCACTGCTTGCTGTCAGGGAGGCTGCCAGACAATTTTCCATGCACACTCTGGGCTGGGGGGCAGTCAACCACCAGTACACACAGCAGAACCTAAACCCATACCATTATTGCTAAGCAGCAAGACAGGGGCCCATTGCACTCCCACGGGGCCTTTTTAAATGCAATCCATAACCCGGATTTGCCAGGAACCCTTCTTACTCCTCCTACTTGCATGTGACACTGGGCTTAGGATCTGCATAGGAAACACACACACAAGCACACACCTACCTTTGTTGCCTGCAGATGCCTCCTTGGCTGTCCCCAAACGGTATCAAACCAACACCCACGGGAAGCTGTAAGCATAGAGGACATGCCTGCACCCCATTGGACTTACCTGTGTGGGTTAAATCCGGGTTATTTGACAACCTATGGCGGTGATGGTTCTGCTCAGGCAGAGCAGTGCTGATGCTCCTCATAAAGCTGTCGCTGCTGTGAAGGTTCTAGGTGACATCACAAATCCCTATGGTTACATACACAACAAAGCTGGGTTGTTGTTGTTTACACTCTGCAAGGCCTGTGGAAGTGAGTGACATCATAGCACTGTAGTTCTGAGGGTTCTAGATGGATGCAACAATCTCCTGTTGCTTCTATGAAGGCCATAATAGACGACATCACCAAACAGCTCCATAGTCACATACACAGCAAAGGAGAGATGTTGTTTACACCTAGTGATGTCAGTGGTATTGAGTGACATCACAGCACAGTGCTAAGGCTCCTGGGCCTGGACACAGCAGCGGCTGCAATATCTCAACGGAGAATACGTTTATATATATGTGTGTGTGTGCGCGTATATATATATATATATATATATATATATATATATATATATATATATTTCTCCGCCGAAATCACTTTTAAACCCATTTCCACCTTTTTTTCCCTTCTCTTCCTCTTACTTTTTTTTCACGTTTTTTTACGTTTTTCTCCTTTTCGCCTCTTTTCTGGGCGTATTATTCTTCTTTTTCTTCTTTTTTTTCGTCTAATGCATACCCCATCAGTGCAGCAATGCTTATTCAATACCGCCAGCAGATGGAGACACTGGGGGATAATTTTCTAAGGATTTATACTGATTTTTCCTGTCTGAATTTGTCGCACAGAAAGTTGCAGGCCAAATATGTGTGACATTTCTGCGACTTTAGCTTCTAGAGCATTTTTACAACATTATACATAGGTGCTGAATACATAAAAAGCGACTGTTCAGCGACAGACAAGTCGCATCGGCTGAAAGTAGGCCAGAATGTCAGTCCATGTTGGAGCAGGTTTAGATACAGTCTAAAGTATAGATCTCAAAGTCTGTGCACAGAATTTAGCAAGGGCCTCGCACCTTCTGATGCATCAGGTAGGTGCACAATAGCATAGCCTAACCCTCTGTACTTTGGTCTATATTGATGCGGGACATAGACAGCCAGCTGATGACCAATCCATTAGTGCAATGGATGGCTGGAAGCATTTGTCTTTGCCTTTGCAATACCACAGAAGCAATGCATGGTCAATGTACAGCAATGACACACCTGTGTGAACAGCCAGGAGACCCCCCCCATGTTATGTTACATAGTTACATAGTTAGTACGGTCGAAAAAAGACATATGTCCATCAAGTTCAACCAGGGAATTAAGGGGTAGGGGTGTGGCGCGATATTGGGGAAGGGATGAGATTTTATATTTCTTCATAAGCATTAATCTTATTTTGTCAATTAGGAACATTCAGCACCCACCCGCTATCAAGGCAGCTGCCTATCATGTCATGCCCTACCTGCACAGGTGTGCTGGCTACTCAAATGATCCAATTAAGGAGGCCATTTAGTCAGCAGCAGCAGAAGTCCTGTGCCTGGACGCTCCAACAGCGGCCAGACACAAGCAGAAGCAGAAGCAGCAGAAGCAGCAGCAGCACCACCTTTTGTTTTTTGGCTGCAGCAGCAGCAGCAAGGCCCACAGGGCTGGCTAGCTGGCTAGCCAGCAAGCAGGTAGCAATGAAAGTAGGAATCTTTCTTTTTAACCCTGTAAGGGGGTGGTGCACTGTACCCGAAGATACTGCCATATCGGGTCAATGCATAGGGCGACGGAAGCAAGCTTCGAAATCGGCCCCCGTTCTCAAAAATCCATTTAATATATGGTCCCCAGATAGGGGACGTATCAGATATTAAACTGATAAGAACAGATACTACACTTGATCTTAGCCAAAAGGCCGAGAAGCGATAACCGTGAAAGGGGCGGGCCCAACAAGGTCCCCTTCATGGGCACTATCACTGCTTGCTGTCAGGGAGGCTGCCAGACAATTTTCCATGCACACTCTGGGCTGGGGGGCAGTCAACCACCAGTACACACAGCAGAACCTAAACCCATACCATTATTGCTAAGCAGCAAGACAGGGGCCCATTGCACTCCCACGGGGCCTTTTTAAATGCAATCCATAACCCGGATTTGCCAGGAACCCTTCTTACTCCTCCTACTTGCATGTGACACTGGGCTTAGGATCTGCATAGGAAACACACACACAAGCACACACCTACCTTTGTTGCCTGCAGATGCCTCCTTGGCTGTCCCCAAACGGTATCAAACCAACACCCACGGGAAGCTGTAAGCATAGAGGACATGCCTGCACCCCATTGGACTTACCTGTGTGGGTTAAATCCGGGTTATTTGACAACCTATGGCGGTGATGGTTCTGCTCAGGCAGAGCAGTGCTGATGCTCCTCATAAAGCTGTCGCTGCTGTGAAGGTTCTAGGTGACATCACAAATCCCTATGGTTACATACACAACAAAGCTGGGTTGTTGTTGTTTACACTCTGCAAGGCCTGTGGAAGTGAGTGACATCATAGCACTGTAGTTCTGAGGGTTCTAGATGGATGCAACAATCTCCTGTTGCTTCTATGAAGGCCATAATAGACGACATCACCAAACAGCTCCATAGTCACATACACAGCAAAGGAGAGATGTTGTTTACACCTAGTGATGTCAGTGGTATTGAGTGACATCACAGCACAGTGCTAAGGCTCCTGGGCCTGGACACAGCAGCGGCTGCAATATCTCAACGGAGAATACGTTTATATATATGTGTGTGTGTGCGCGTATATATATATATATATATATATATATATATATATATTTCTCCGCCGAAATCACTTTTAAACCCATTTCCACCTTTTTTTCCCTTCTCTTCCTCTTACTTTTTTTTCACGTTTTTTTACGTTTTTCTCCTTTTCGCCTCTTTTCTGGGCGTATTATTCTTCTTTTTCTTCTTTTTTTTCGTCTAATGCATACCCCATCAGTGCAGCAATGCTTATTCAATACCGCCAGCAGATGGAGACACTGGGGGATAATTTTCTAAGGATTTATACTGATTTTTCCTGTCTGAATTTGTCGCACAGAAAGTTGCAGGCCAAATATGTGTGACATTTCTGCGACTTTAGCTTCTAGAGCATTTTTACAACATTATACATAGGTGCTGAATACATAAAAAGCGACTGTTCAGCGACAGACAAGTCGCATCGGCTGAAAGTAGGCCAGAATGTCAGTCCATGTTGGAGCAGGTTTAGATACAGTCTAAAGTATAGATCTCAAAGTCTGTGCACAGAATTTAGCAAGGGCCTCGCACCTTCTGATGCATCAGGTAGGTGCACAATAGCATAGCCTAACCCTCTGTACTTTGGTCTATATTGATGCGGGACATAGACAGCCAGCTGATGACCAATCCATTAGTGCAATGGATGGCTGGAAGCATTTGTCTTTGCCTTTGCAATACCACAGAAGCAATGCATGGTCAATGTACAGCAATGACACACCTGTGTGAACAGCCAGGAGACCCCCCCCATGTTATGTTACATAGTTACATAGTTAGTACGGTCGAAAAAAGACATATGTCCATCAAGTTCAACCAGGGAATTAAGGGGTAGGGGTGTGGCGCGATATTGGGGAAGGGATGAGATTTTATATTTCTTCATAAGCATTAATCTTATTTTGTCAATTAGGAACATTCAGCACCCACCCGCTATCAAGGCAGCTGCCTATCAAGGCAGCTGCCTATCATGTCATGCCCTACCTGCACAGGTGTGCTGGCTACTCAAATGATCCAATTAAGGAGGCCATTTAGTCAGCAGCAGCAGAAGTCCTGTGCCTGGACGCTCCAACAGCGGCCAGACACAAGCAGAAGCAGAAGCAGCAGAAGCAGCAGCAGCACCACCTTTTGTTTTTTGGCTGCAGCAGCAGCAGCAAGGCCCACAGGGCTGGCTAGCTGGCTAGCCAGCAAGCAGGTAGCAATGAAAGTAGGAATCTTTCTTTTTAACCCTGTAAGGGGGTGGTGCACTGTACCCTAAGATACTGCCATATCGGGTCAATGCATAGGGCGACGGAAGCAAGCTTCGAAATCGGCCCCCGTTCTCAAAAATCCATTTAATATATGGTCCCCAGATAGGGGACGTATCAGATATTAAACTGATAAGAACAGATACTACACTTGATCTTAGCCAAAAGGCCGAGAAGCGATAACCGTGTAAGGGGCGGGCCCAACAAGGTCCCCTTCATGGGCACTATCACTGCTTGCTGTCAGGGAGGCTGCCAGACAATTTTCCATGCACACTCTGGGCTGGGGGGCAGTCAACCACCAGTACACACAGCAGAACCTAAACCCATACCATTATTGCTAAGCAGCAAGACAGGGGCCCATTGCACTCCCACGGGGCCTTTTTAAATGCAATCCATAACCCGGATTTGCCAGGAACCCTTCTTACTCCTCCTACTTGCATGTGACACTGGGCTTAGGATCTGCATAGGAAACACACACACAAGCACACACCTACCTTTGTTGCCTGCAGATGCCTCCTTGGCTGTCCCCAAACGGTATCAAACCAACACCCACGGGAAGCTGTAAGCATAGAGGACATGCCTGCACCCCATTGGACTTACCTGTGTGGGTTAAATCCGGGTTATTTGACAACCTATGGCGGTGATGGTTCTGCTCAGGCAGAGCAGTGCTGATGCTCCTCATAAAGCTGTCGCTGCTGTGAAGGTTCTAGGTGACATCACAAATCCCTATGGTTACATACACAACAAAGCTGGGTTGTTGTTGTTTACACTCTGCAAGGCCTGTGGAAGTGAGTGACATCATAGCACTGTAGTTCTGAGGGTTCTAGATGGATGCAACAATCTCCTGTTGCTTCTATGAAGGCCATAATAGACGACATCACCAAACAGCTCCATAGTCACATACACAGCAAAGGAGAGATGTTGTTTACACCTAGTGATGTCAGTGGTATTGAGTGACATCACAGCACAGTGCTAAGGCTCCTGGGCCTGGACACAGCAGCGGCTGCAATATCTCAACGGAGAATACGTTTATATATATGTGTGTGTGTGCGCGTATATATATATATATATATATATATATATATATATATATATTTCTCCGCCGAAATCACTTTTAAACCCATTTCCACCTTTTTTTCCCTTCTCTTCCTCTTACTTTTTTTTCACGTTTTTTTACGTTTTTCTCCTTTTCGCCTCTTTTCTGGGCGTATTATTCTTCTTTTTCTTCTTTTTTTTCGTCTAATGCATACCCCATCAGTGCAGCAATGCTTATTCAATACCGCCAGCAGATGGAGACACTGGGGGATAATTTTCTAAGGATTTATACTGATTTTTCCTGTCTGAATTTGTCGCACAGAAAGTTGCAGGCCAAATATGTGTGACATTTCTGCGACTTTAGCTTCTAGAGCATTTTTACAACATTATACATAGGTGCTGAATACATAAAAAGCGACTGTTCAGCGACAGACAAGTCGCATCGGCTGAAAGTAGGCCAGAATGTCAGAGCAGGTTTAGATACAGTCTAAAGTATAGATCTCAAAGTCTGTGCACAGAATTTAGCAAGGGCCTCGCACCTTCTGATGCATCAGGTAGGTGCACAATAGCATAGCCTAACCCTCTGTACTTTGGTCTATATTGATGCGGGACATAGACAGCCAGCTGATGACCAATCCATTAGTGCAATGGATGGCTGGAAGCATTTGTCTTTGCCTTTGCAATACCACAGAAGCAATGCATGGTCAATGTACAGCAATGACACACCTGTGTGAACAGCCAGGAGACCCCCCCCATGTTATGTTACATAGTTACATAGTTAGTACGGTCGAAAAAAGACATATGTCCATCAAGTTCAACCAGGGAATTAAGGGGTAGGGGTGTGGCGCGATATTGGGGAAGGGATGAGATTTTATATTTCTTCATAAGCATTAATCTTATTTTGTCAATTAGGAACATTCAGCACCCACCCGCTATCAAGGCAGCTGCCTATCATGTCATGCCCTACCTGCACAGGTGTGCTGGCTACTCAAATGATCCAATTAAGGAGGCCATTTAGTCAGCAGCAGCAGAAGTCCTGTGCCTGGACGCTCCAACAGCGGCCAGACACAAGCAGAAGCAGAAGCAGCAGAAGCAGCAGCAGCACCACCTTTTGTTTTTTGGCTGCAGCAGCAGCAGCAAGGCCCACAGGGCTGGCTAGCTGGCTAGCCAGCAAGCAGGTAGCAATGAAAGTAGGAATCTTTCTTTTTAACCCTGTAAGGGGGTGGTGCACTGTACCCGAAGATACTGCCATATCGGGTCAATGCATAGGGCGACGGAAGCAAGCTTCGAAATCGGCCCCCGTTCTCAAAAATCCATTTAATATATGGTCCCCAGATAGGGGACGTATCAGATATTAAACTGATAAGAACAGATACTACACTTGATCTTAGCCAAAAGGCCGAGAAGCGATAACCGTGAAAGGGGCGGGCCCAACAAGGTCCCCTTCATGGGCACTATCACTGCTTGCTGTCAGGGAGGCTGCCAGACAATTTTCCATGCACACTCTGGGCTGGGGGGCAGTCAACCACCAGTACACACAGCAGAACCTAAACCCATACCATTATTGCTAAGCAGCAAGACAGGGGCCCATTGCACTCCCACGGGGCCTTTTTAAATGCAATCCATAACCCGGATTTGCCAGGAACCCTTCTTACTCCTCCTACTTGCATGTGACACTGGGCTTAGGATCTGCATAGGAAACACACACACAAGCACACACCTACCTTTGTTGCCTGCAGATGCCTCCTTGGCTGTCCCCAAACGGTATCAAACCAACACCCACGGGAAGCTGTAAGCATAGAGGACATGCCTGCACCCCATTGGACTTACCTGTGTGGGTTAAATCCGGGTTATTTGACAACCTATGGCGGTGATGGTTCTGCTCAGGCAGAGCAGTGCTGATGCTCCTCATAAAGCTGTCGCTGCTGTGAAGGTTCTAGGTGACATCACAAATCCCTATGGTTACATACACAACAAAGCTGGGTTGTTGTTGTTTACACTCTGCAAGGCCTGTGGAAGTGAGTGACATCATAGCACTGTAGTTCTGAGGGTTCTAGATGGATGCAACAATCTCCTGTTGCTTCTATGAAGGCCATAATAGACGACATCACCAAACAGCTCCATAGTCACATACACAGCAAAGGAGAGATGTTGTTTACACCTAGTGATGTCAGTGGTATTGAGTGACATCACAGCACAGTGCTAAGGCTCCTGGGCCTGGACACAGCAGCGGCTGCAATATCTCAACGGAGAATACGTTTATATATATGTGTGTGTGTGCGCATATATATATATATATATATATATATATATATATATATATATATTTCTCCGCCGAAATCACTTTTAAACCCATTTCCACCTTTTTTTCCCTTCTCTTCCTCTTACTTTTTTTTCACGTTTTTTTACGTTTTTCTCCTTTTCGCCTCTTTTCTGGGCGTATTATTCTTCTTTTTCTTCTTTTTTTTCGTCTAATGCATACCCCATCAGTGCAGCAATGCTTATTCAATACCGCCAGCAGATGGAGACACTGGGGGATAATTTTCTAAGGATTTATACTGATTTTTCCTGTCTGAATTTGTCGCACAGAAAGTTGCAGGCCAAATATGTGTGACATTTCTGCGACTTTAGCTTCTAGAGCATTTTTACAACATTATACATAGGTGCTGAATACATAAAAAGCGACTGTTCAGCGACAGACAAGTCGCATCGGCTGAAAGTAGGCCAGAATGTCAGTCCATGTTGGAGCAGGTTTAGATACAGTCTAAAGTATAGATCTCAAAGTCTGTGCACAGAATTTAGCAAGGGCCTCGCACCTTCTGATGCATCAGGTAGGTGCACAATAGCATAGCCTAACCCTCTGTACTTTGGTCTATATTGATGCGGGACATAGACAGCCAGCTGATGACCAATCCATTAGTGCAATGGATGGCTGGAAGCATTTGTCTTTGCCTTTGCAATACCACAGAAGCAATGCATGGTCAATGTACAGCAATGACACACCTGTGTGAACAGCCAGGAGACCCCCCCCATGTTATGTTACATAGTTACATAGTTAGTACGGTCGAAAAAAGACATATGTCCATCAAGTTCAACCAGGGAATTAAGGGGTAGGGGTGTGGCGCGATATTGGGGAAGGGATGAGATTTTATATTTCTTCATAAGCATTAATCTTATTTTGTCAATTAGGAACATTCAGCACCCACCCGCTATCAAGGCAGCTGCCTATCATGTCATGCCCTACCTGCACAGGTGTGCTGGCTACTCAAATGATCCAATTAAGGAGGCCATTTAGTCAGCAGCAGCAGAAGTCCTGTGCCTGGACGCTCCAACAGCGGCCAGACACAAGCAGAAGCAGAAGCAGCAGAAGCACCACCTTTTGTTTTTTGGCTGCAGCAGCAGCAGCAAGGCCCACAGGGCTGGCTAGCTGGCTAGCCAGCAAGCAGGTAGCAATGAAAGTAGGAATCTTTCTTTTTAACCCTGTAAGGGGGTGGTGCACTGTACCCGAAGATACTGCCATATCGGGTCAATGCATAGGGCGACGGAAGCAAGCTTCGAAATCGGCCCCCGTTCTCAAAAATCCATTTAATATATGGTCCCCAGATAGGGGACGTATCAGATATTAAACTGATAAGAACAGATACTACACTTGATCTTAGCCAAAAGGCCGAGAAGCGATAACCGTGAAAGGGGCGGGCCCAACAAGGTCCCCTTCATGGGCACTATCACTGCTTGCTGTCAGGGAGGCTGCCAGACAATTTTCCATGCACACTCTGGACTGGGGGGCAGTCAACCACCAGTACACACAGCAGAACCTAAACCCATACCATTATTGCTAAGCAGCAAGACAGGGGCCCATTGCACTCCCACGGGGCCTTTTTAAATGCAATCCATAACCCGGATTTGCCAGGAACCCTTCTTACTCCTCCTACTTGCATGTGACACTGGGCTTAGGATCTGCATAGGAAACACACACACAAGCACACACCTACCTTTGTTGCCTGCAGATGCCTCCTTGGCTGTCCCCAAACGGTATCAAACCAACACCCACGGGAAGCTGTAAGCATAGAGGACATGCCTGCACCCCATTGGACTTACCTGTGTGGGTTAAATCCGGGTTATTTGACAACCTATGGCGGTGATGGTTCTGCTCAGGCAGAGCAGTGCTGATGCTCCTCATAAAGCTGTCGCTGCTGTGAAGGTTCTAGGTGACATCACAAATCCCTATGGTTACATACACAACAAAGCTGGGTTGTTGTTGTTTACACTCTGCAAGGCCTGTGGAAGTGAGTGACATCATAGCACTGTAGTTCTGAGGGTTCTAGATGGATGCAACAATCTCCTGTTGCTTCTATGAAGGCCATAATAGACGACATCACCAAACAGCTCCATAGTCACATACACAGCAAAGGAGAGATGTTGTTTACACCTAGTGATGTCAGTGGTATTGAGTGACATCACAGCACAGTGCTAAGGCTCCTGGGCCTGGACACAGCAGCGGCTGCAATATCTCAACGGAGAATACGTTTATATATATATGTGTGTGTGTGCGCGTATATATATATATATATATATATATATATATATATATATATATTCTCCGCCGAAATCACTTTTAAACCCATTTCCACCTTTTTTTCCCTTCTCTTCCTCTTACTTTTTTTTCACGTTTTTTTACGTTTTTCTCCTTTTCGCCTCTTTTCTGGGCGTATTATTCTTCTTTTTCTTCTTTTTTTTCGTCTAATGCATACCCCATCAGTGCAGCAATGCTTATTCAATACCGCCAGCAGATGGAGACACTGGGGGATAATTTTCTAAGGATTTATACTGATTTTTCCTGTCTGAATTTGTCGCACAGAAAGTTGCAGGCCAAATATGTGTGACATTTCTGCGACTTTAGCTTCTAGAGCATTTTTACAACATTATACATAGGTGCTGAATACATAAAAAGCGACTGTTCAGCGACAGACAAGTCGCATCGGCTGAAAGTAGGCCAGAATGTCAGTCCATGTTGGAGCAGGTTTAGATACAGTCTAAAGTATAGATCTCAAAGTCTGTGCACAGAATTTAGCAAGGGCCTCGCACCTTCTGATGCATCAGGTAGGTGCACAATAGCATAGCCTAACCCTCTGTACTTTGGTCTATATTGATGCGGGACATAGACAGCCAGCTGATGACCAATCCATTAGTGCAATGGATGGCTGGAAGCATTTGTCTTTGCCTTTGCAATACCACAGAAGCAATGCATGGTCAATGTACAGCAATGACACACCTGTGTGAACAGCCAGGAGACCCCCCCCATGTTATGTTACATAGTTACATAGTTAGTACGGTCGAAAAAAGACATATGTCCATCAAGTTCAACCAGGGAATTAAGGGGTAGGGGTGTGGCGCGATATTGGGGAAGGGATGAGATTTTATATTTCTTCATAAGCATTAATCTTATTTTGTCAATTAGGAACATTCAGCACCCACCCGCTATCAAGGCAGCTGCCTATCATGTCATGCCCTACCTGCACAGGTGTGCTGGCTACTCAAATGATCCAATTAAGGAGGCCATTTAGTCAGCAGCAGCAGAAGTCCTGTGCCTGGACGCTCCAACAGCGGCCAGACACAAGCAGAAGCAGAAGCAGCAGAAGCACCACCTTTTGTTTTTTGGCTGCAGCAGCAGCAGCAAGGCCCACAGGGCTGGCTAGCTGGCTAGCCAGCAAGCAGGTAGCAATGAAAGTAGGAATCTTTCTTTTTAACCCTGTAAGGGGGTGGTGCACTGTACCCGAAGATACTGCCATATCGGGTCAATGCATAGGGCGACGGAAGCAAGCTTCGAAATCGGCCCCCGTTCTCAAAAATCCATTTAATATATGGTCCCCAGATAGGGGACGTATCAGATATTAAACTGATAAGAACAGATACTACACTTGATCTTAGCCAAAAGGCCGAGAAGCGATAACCGTGAAAGGGGCGGGCCCAACAAGGTCCCCTTCATGGGCACTATCACTGCTTGCTGTCAGGGAGGCTGCCAGACAATTTTCCATGCACACTCTGGACTGGGGGGCAGTCAACCACCAGTACACACAGCAGAACCTAAACCCATACCATTATTGCTAAGCAGCAAGACAGGGGCCCATTGCACTCCCACGGGGCCTTTTTAAATGCAATCCATAACCCGGATTTGCCAGGAACCCTTCTTACTCCTCCTACTTGCATGTGACACTGGGCTTAGGATCTGCATAGGAAACACACACACAAGCACACACCTACCTTTGTTGCCTGCAGATGCCTCCTTGGCTGTCCCCAAACGGTATCAAACCAACACCCACGGGAAGCTGTAAGCATAGAGGACATGCCTGCACCCCATTGGACTTACCTGTGTGGGTTAAATCCGGGTTATTTGACAACCTATGGCGGTGATGGTTCTGCTCAGGCAGAGCAGTGCTGATGCTCCTCATAAAGCTGTCGCTGCTGTGAAGGTTCTAGGTGACATCACAAATCCCTATGGTTACATACACAACAAAGCTGGGTTGTTGTTGTTTACACTCTGCAAGGCCTGTGGAAGTGAGTGACATCATAGCACTGTAGTTCTGAGGGTTCTAGATGGATGCAACAATCTCCTGTTGCTTCTATGAAGGCCATAATAGACGACATCACCAAACAGCTCCATAGTCACATACACAGCAAAGGAGAGATGTTGTTTACACCTAGTGATGTCAGTGGTATTGAGTGACATCACAGCACAGTGCTAAGGCTCCTGGGCCTGGACACAGCAGCGGCTGCAATATCTCAACGGAGAATACGTTTATATATATGTGTGTGTGTGCGCGTATATATATATATATATATATATATATATATATTTCTCCGCCGAAATCACTTTTAAACCCATTTCCACCTTTTTTTCCCTTCTCTTCCTCTTACTTTTTTTTCACGTTTTTTTACGTTTTTCTCCTTTTCGCCTCTTTTCTGGGCGTATTATTCTTCTTTTTCTTCTTTTTTTTCGTCTAATGCATACCCCATCAGTGCAGCAATGCTTATTCAATACCGCCAGCAGATGGAGACACTGGGGGATAATTTTCTAAGGATTTATACTGATTTTTCCTGTCTGAATTTGTCGCACAGAAAGTTGCAGGCCAAATATGTGTGACATTTCTGCGACTTTAGCTTCTAGAGCATTTTTACAACATTATACATAGGTGCTGAATACATAAAAAGCGACTGTTCAGCGACAGACAAGTCGCATCGGCTGAAAGTAGGCCAGAATGTCAGTCCATGTTGGAGCAGGTTTAGATACAGTCTAAAGTATAGATCTCAAAGTCTGTGCACAGAATTTAGCAAGGGCCTCGCACCTTCTGATGCATCAGGTAGGTGCACAATAGCATAGCCTAACCCTCTGTACTTTGGTCTATATTGATGCGGGACATAGACAGCCAGCTGATGACCAATCCATTAGTGCAATGGATGGCTGGAAGCATTTGTCTTTGCCTTTGCAATACCACAGAAGCAATGCATGGTCAATGTACAGCAATGACACACCTGTGTGAACAGCCAGGAGACCCCCCCCATGTTATGTTACATAGTTACATAGTTAGTACGGTCGAAAAAAGACATATGTCCATCAAGTTCAACCAGGGAATTAAGGGGTAGGGGTGTGGCGCGATATTGGGGAAGGGATGAGATTTTATATTTCTTCATAAGCATTAATCTTATTTTGTCAATTAGGAACATTCAGCACCCACCCGCTATCAAGGCAGCTGCCTATCATGTCATGCCCTACCTGCACAGGTGTGCTGGCTACTCAAATGATCCAATTAAGGAGGCCATTTAGTCAGCAGCAGCAGAAGTCCTGTGCCTGGACGCTCCAACAGCGGCCAGACACAAGCAGAAGCAGAAGCAGCAGAAGCAGCAGCAGCACCACCTTTTGTTTTTTGGCTGCAGCAGCAGCAGCAAGGCCCACAGGGCTGGCTAGCTGGCTAGCCAGCAAGCAGGTAGCAATGAAAGTAGGAATCTTTCTTTTTAACCCTGTAAGGGGGTGGTGGACTGTACCCGAAGATACTGCCATATCGGGTCAATGCATAGGGCGACGGAAGCAAGCTTCGAAATCGGCCCCCGTTCTCAAAAATCCATTTAATATATGGTCCCCAGATAGGGGACGTATCAGATATTAAACTGATAAGAACAGATACTACACTTGATCTTAGCCAAAAGGCCGAGAAGCGATAACCGTGAAAGGGGCGGGCCCAACAAGGTCCCCTTCATGGGCACTATCACTGCTTGCTGTCAGGGAGGCTGCCAGACAATTTTCCATGCACACTCTGGGCTGGGGGGCAGTCAACCACCAGTACACACAGCAGAACCTAAACCCATACCATTATTGCTAAGCAGCAAGACAGGGGCCCATTGCACTCCCACGGGGCCTTTTTAAATGCAATCCATAACCCGGATTTGCCAGGAACCCTTCTTACTCCTCCTACTTGCATGTGACACTGGGCTTAGGATCTGCATAGGAAACACACACACAAGCACACACCTACCTTTGTTGCCTGCAGATGCCTCCTTGGCTGTCCCCAAACGGTATCAAACCAACACCCACGGGAAGCTGTAAGCATAGAGGACATGCCTGCACCCCATTGGACTTACCTGTGTGGGTTAAATCCGGGTTATTTGACAACCTATGGCGGTGATGGTTCTGCTCAGGCAGAGCAGTGCTGATGCTCCTCATAAAGCTGTCGCTGCTGTGAAGGTTCTAGGTGACATCACAAATCCCTATGGTTACATACACAACAAAGCTGGGTTGTTGTTGTTTACACTCTGCAAGGCCTGTGGAAGTGAGTGACATCATAGCACTGTAGTTCTGAGGGTTCTAGATGGATGCAACAATCTCCTGTTGCTTCTATGAAGGCCATAATAGACGACATCACCAAACAGCTCCATAGTCACATACACAGCAAAGGAGAGATGTTGTTTACACCTAGTGATGTCAGTGGTATTGAGTGACATCACAGCACAGTGCTAAGGCTCCTGGGCCTGGACACAGCAGCGGCTGCAATATCTCAACGGAGAATACGTTTATATATATGTGTGTGTGTGCGCGTATATATATATATATATATATATATATATATATATATATATTTCTCCGCCGAAATCACTTTTAAACCCATTTCCACCTTTTTTTCCCTTCTCTTCCTCTTACTTTTTTTTCACGTTTTTTTACGTTTTTCTCCTTTTCGCCTCTTTTCTGGGCGTATTATTCTTCTTTTTCTTCTTTTTTTTCGTCTAATGCATACCCCATCAGTGCAGCAATGCTTATTCAATACCGCCAGCAGATGGAGACACTGGGGGATAATTTTCTAAGGATTTATACTGATTTTTCCTGTCTGAATTTGTCGCACAGAAAGTTGCAGGCCAAATATGTGTGACATTTCTGCGACTTTAGCTTCTAGAGCATTTTTACAACATTATACATAGGTGCTGAATACATAAAAAGCGACTGTTCAGCGACAGACAAGTCGCATCGGCTGAAAGTAGGCCAGAATGTCAGTCCATGTTGGAGCAGGTTTAGATACAGTCTAAAGTATAGATCTCAAAGTCTGTGCACAGAATTTAGCAAGGGCCTCGCACCTTCTGATGTATCAGGTAGGTGCACAATAGCATAGCCTAACCCTCTGTACTTTGGTCTATATTGATGCGGGACATAGACAGCCAGCTGATGACCAATCCATTAGTGCAATGGATGGCTGGAAGCATTTGTCTTTGCCTTTGCAATACCACAGAAGCAATGCATGGTCAATGTACAGCAATGACACACCTGTGTGAACAGCCAGGAGACCCCCCCCATGTTATGTTACATAGTTACATAGTTAGTACGGTCGAAAAAAGACATATGTCCATCAAGTTCAACCAGGGAATTAAGGGGTAGGGGTGTGGCGCGATATTGGGGAAGGGATGAGATTTTATATTTCTTCATAAGCATTAATCTTATTTTGTCAATTAGGAACATTCAGCACCCACCCGCTATCAAGGCAGCTGCCTATCATGTCATGCCCTACCTGCACAGGTGTGCTGGCTACTCAAATGATCCAATTAAGGAGGCCATTTAGTCAGCAGCAGCAGAAGTCCTGTGCCTGGACGCTCCAACAGCGGCCAGACACAAGCAGAAGCAGAAGCAGCAGAAGCAGAAGCAGCACCACCTTTTGTTTTTTGGCTGCAGCAGCAGCAGCAAGGCCCACAGGGCTGGCTAGCTGGCTAGCCAGCAAGCAGGTAGCAATGAAAGTAGGAATCTTTCTTTTTAACCCTGTAAGGGGGTGGTGCACTGTACCCGAAGATACTGCCATATCGGGTCAATGCATAGGGCGACGGAAGCAAGCTTCGAAATCGGCCCCCGTTCTCAAAAATCCATTTAATATATGGTCCCCAGATAGGGGACGTATCAGATATTAAACTGATAAGAACAGATACTACACTTGATCTTAGCCAAAAGGCCGAGAAGCGATAACCGTGAAAGGGGCGGGCCCAACAAGGTCCCCTTCATGGGCACTATCACTGCTTGCTGTCAGGGAGGCTGCCAGACAATTTTCCATGCACACTCTGGGCTGGGGGGCAGTCAACCACCAGTACACACAGCAGAACCTAAACCCATACCATTATTGCTAAGCAGCAAGACAGGGGCCCATTGCACTCCCACGGGGCCTTTTTAAATGCAATCCATAACCCGGATTTGCCAGGAACCCTTCTTACTCCTCCTACTTGCATGTGACACTGGGCTTAGGATCTGCATAGGAAACACACACACAAGCACACACCTACCTTTGTTGCCTGCAGATGCCTCCTTGGCTGTCCCCAAACGGTATCAAACCAACACCCACGGGAAGCTGTAAGCATAGAGGACATGCCTGCACCCCATTGGACTTACCTGTGTGGGTTAAATCCGGGTTATTTGACAACCTATGGCGGTGATGGTTCTGCTCAGGCAGAGCAGTGCTGATGCTCCTCATAAAGCTGTCGCTGCTGTGAAGGTTCTAGGTGACATCACAAATCCCTATGGTTACATACACAACAAAGCTGGGTTGTTGTTGTTTACACTCTGCAAGGCCTGTGGAAGTGAGTGACATCATAGCACTGTAGTTCTGAGGGTTCTAGATGGATGCAACAATCTCCTGTTGCTTCTATGAAGGCCATAATAGACGACATCACCAAACAGCTCCATAGTCACATACACAGCAAAGGAGAGATGTTGTTTACACCTAGTGATGTCAGTGGTATTGAGTGACATCACAGCACAGTGCTAAGGCTCCTGGGCCTGGACACAGCAGCGGCTGCAATATCTCAACGGAGAATACGTTTATATATATGTGTGTGTGTGCGCGTATATATATATATATATATATATATATATATATATATATATATATATATATTTCTCCGCCGAAATCACTTTTAAACCCATTTCCACCTTTTTTTCCCTTCTCTTCCTCTTACTTTTTTTTCACGTTTTTTTACGTTTTTCTCCTTTTCGCCTCTTTTCTGGGCGTATTATTCTTCTTTTTCTTCTTTTTTTTCGTCTAATGCATACCCCATCAGTGCAGCAATGCTTATTCAATACCGCCAGCAGATGGAGACACTGGGGGATAATTTTCTAAGGATTTATACTGATTTTTCCTGTCTGAATTTGTCGCACAGAAAGTTGCAGGCCAAATATGTGTGACATTTCTGCGACTTTAGCTTCTAGAGCATTTTTACAACATTATACATAGGTGCTGAATACATAAAAAGCGACTGTTCAGCGACAGACAAGTCGCATCGGCTGAAAGTAGGCCAGAATGTCAGTCCATGTTGGAGCAGGTTTAGATACAGTCTAAAGTATAGATCTCAAAGTCTGTGCACAGAATTTAGCAAGGGCCTCGCACCTTCTGATGCATCAGGTAGGTGCACAATAGCATAGCCTAACCCTCTGTACTTTGGTCTATATTGATGCGGGACATAGACAGCCAGCTGATGACCAATCCATTAGTGCAATGGATGGCTGGAAGCATTTGTCTTTGCCTTTGCAATACCACAGAAGCAATGCATGGTCAATGTACAGCAATGACACACCTGTGTGAACAGCCAGGAGACCCCCCCCATGTTATGTTACATAGTTACATAGTTAGTACGGTCGAAAAAAGACATATGTCCATCAAGTTCAACCAGGGAATTAAGGGGTAGGGGTGTGGTGCGATATTGGGGAAGGGATGAGATTTTATATTTCTTCATAAGCATTAATCTTATTTTGTCAATTAGGAACATTCAGCACCCACCCGCTATCAAGGCAGCTGCCTATCATGTCATGCCCTACCTGCACAGGTGTGCTGGCTACTCAAATGATCCAATTAAGGAGGCCATTTAGTCAGCAGCAGCAGAAGTCCTGTGCCTGGACGCTCCAACAGCGGCCAGACACAAGCAGAAGCAGAAGCAGCAGAAGCAGCAGCAGCACCACCTTTTGTTTTTTGGCTGCAGCAGCAGCAGCAAGGCCCACAGGGCTGGCTAGCTGGCTAGCCAGCAAGCAGGTAGCAATGAAAGTAGGAATCTTTCTTTTTAACCCTGTAAGGGGGTGGTGCACTGTACCCGAAGATACTGCCATATCGGGTCAATGCATAGGGCGACGGAAGCAAGCTTCGAAATCGGCCCCCGTTCTCAAAAATCCATTTAATATATGGTCCCCAGATAGGGGACGTATCAGATATTAAACTGATAAGAACAGATTTTTTTTTTTAACTTGACTACCCTTACGGGGGCAAACTTTATTAAAAATTAAATAATGTTAACAAAGTTGTGCAAATATGTCAATAAATACAGTTACATATAAATAACATATTTACAACATATTAAAACATAAAATGGGCACTTGGTGGCTTTACAAGATAGAATTCCATTCTTTTAAAAACCATTTTCTAGATAAAAGCGGAAATCTCTTCTTGTCTAAAAGATAGTACTGGTACATTTCATAAAAACAGATAGATAAAATGTCCTTCACAGATAAAACCTCATGCTTGAACAATAAAATATTCCTGGCCTTCCACAGAGCTGCCTTCACACAGTTTATGATCTTCCATGCAATAGTCTCTTGAGTCCGTGTTGGGCATTCCAGGCAACCATAAAAAACCACTGCAATATTTAAGTCTTTTAGTCCAGTTATCCTTTTTACCAGAGGGAGTATCTTTGTCCATATTTTCTGCGAGTAAAAACAAGTCCATATTAGATGGTGCACGGTCTCCTCTTGTCGGCATCCCTCCCTCGGGCAGGTTGCAGAGTTGGATAATCCTCTTCGGTGCTGGAATGCCCGGCATGGAAGACACTCGTGTGCGCAGCTCCAGGCCAGGTCCTTCTGTGAATTAAAAAGATAATTAATACTCAACATCTTCCAAATCTGTACACACTTCTGTTCGTTAAAATTTTTGATGGGAGTCACGGTACTGGTTTCTTTTATTTCCTTTAGTAGTTTTTTGCTATTGCACAGATCCTGAACACTTTTACCTTTAAAATTATATAAGTTTAAAATTTTTCCTAAAATCATGTATTGAGGGGGTAAATTCAAAGAATAAGGGCAACTTAAAACTGTAGAAAACCAGCCGTTCCTCCGCATAAAATAACCAGTATTAAAACGAACAAAATAAGACCAGTAGCTATCTTTAAATACAGTAGTAAAACACATGCTAAAAAACTTTATTAAAAGGAAAGCTTTAAAATCTGGAAAATCCTTACCGCCCCTGGAGTTCGGTTTTATCACAATTTGTCTCTTTAATTTTTCGCTCTTAGAACTCCAAAAGAAAGTAAAACAAGCTTTTGTTATTTTCTTTAGAACCATTTCGGGGGGTGGGAAAACCAGACTTAAATACAATAAAATAGGTAAAAGCACCATTTTTGTAATTAAAACCTTCCCTTCCATTGTAAGTTCTCGCATGTTCCACATACATATTTTCTTATTTATTTTTTGAGCCACCAAGTCCCAGCTATTAAAACCATTATTAGACTCGTCAAAGGAGACACCTAAAATCTGCACCGACTCAGACACAGGGACGGGCACATCATACAAAGGCATTCCGCCTATGTTTAAAATGTTACTTTTGTTAAAATTGACTTTAAAACCGGAGGCACAATTAAAATATTGAATCTGTTTTAGCGTCTTCTGAAGCGATGGGGTGTCCCTGCAAAACACCGCAACATCGTCCATGTACCCCACTACCTTCGCCTCTAGTCCCCCTCCTCCTGGCAGGGGGACTCCATGGATCTGCTTATCCTTTCGTATTGTACATAAAAGAGGCTCTATTGCGCAAATGAAGAGTAGTGGGGACAAGGGACACCCCTGCTTCACTCCGGAATTTAAAATCACGCCCTGTGTCTTAAAACCATTTACTAAAATTTTACTAGTACAGTTATCATAAAAAGCTCTAAGAGACAATAAAAAGCCATCAGGTATACCCATTTTCTCTAAAACCTTAAAAAGATAAAAATGTGACACCCTGTCGAAAGCTTTTTCAAAATCTATGGATAAAACCGCCAGCTTTCCTTTTCTTAATTTGGTGTCGCTAATTACATCCTTTAAAAGGTTTAGGTTCTCCCATAAACTCCTCCCAGGCACCCCACAGACTTGGTTTGTATGAATTATTTTATGGATTACGTTCTTTAAGCGGTTAGCACACAGTTTCGCCATTATTTTATAGTCGCAGTTCAGAAGGGTGATTGGTCTCCAGTTTTTGAGTTCCGACCGGTCTCCCTTTTTGAATAGCAGGGAGACATCACCCTTCTTCCATGAGCCTGGGAGGATTTTAGACTTAAAGACTTCCGTAAAAAGGGAGAACAAATCTTCTTTTAAAATACCATAAAAAGTAACATAAAATTCAATGGGTATACCATCCGGCCCAGGCACTTTACCTGTTTTAAAACTCTTGACGGTCTCTAAAATCTCCTGCTCTGAAATATTCTGCAATAAAAAAGACTGTGAGACAGGATCTAAAAAATTGGTGATCTCCTTTAACGAGTCATTCATAAAACATTCATCAATGTGTTTTACATTAAAAAGATCCGCATAAAACTCTTGCACCTTTTTTAAAATACCCTGTACATCATTCACTCCTTCAATGTTTTCTATTAACCTTCTATTTTCATGTATTTTCTTAAAAAAATACCTGGAGCAGGTCTCGTTTTCCTCAAGATGCTGTATTCGAGACCTAAAGATAATTTCTTTTCCTTTCTGCTCCAGGCACTTAGTTATTTCTTTTTTAAGATCATGTACCTCCTTCTCCACCTCCATCCCATGTGCTCTGAATTTGTACAGGGTTTGCAGACGAGTATTTAGGATATTATAAAATTCACGTTTTTCTTTAGCTTTCCTAACCCCAACACGGATAAAAAATTCTTTTATTTTTAGTTTCATTTTTTCCCACCAGATACTGGTGGGAGTGTTGGGGTCTTTTACTCGTCTGCATTCCTTGTAAAAGGTGATAAAATCTGATAAAACCTGCGGATCTTCTAAAAGGGACACGTTTAACTTCCAGGCATTCCTACCAGTTCTCCTTTTAAAATCACTTTTAACTTTAAAATACAATAATTTATGGTCAGAAAAAACATTGGTAAAAAGATCACAGTTAAAAGGCAGTACTTGATAAGAACAAAAAATAAAATCTATCCTGGAGCTACAGCTTGCATTGCTCCAGGTAACACCGTCTTCCTCTGGTACGTTAAAATTACATTTTTTAAAAACATCAGTGAGATTAAAATCTAAAATCAAGTTTTTTAACATAAAAGACGTCTTATCATAGTTCCTACTCACTGCGTTCGAAAAACGGCGTTCTCCCCTTAAAATACAATTAAAATCACCTGATAAAACAAGAGGACTAGAATTGTTAATAAAAAGGGGTAAAATCTCCAACATTTTTATTCTTTCATTCTTATCAGGAGAACCATAAAAATTTAAAAACTGCCATTTAATACCATTAATAAAAGCGCTGACCAATAAAATTCTGCCTGGTAAAATTTCGTTAAAACTCTCAATTAAAACGTTCCCTTTAAAAAGTATGGCGACCCCTGCTGATCTGGACTCATTTGATCCAGACCAGACTGATGGACCGTGCACCCAATCATCTTCATATTCTTTATAATTTAATCTGTGCGGGATGCCACATTCCTGCAGGAAAAGGACGGAAGCAGCAAAAACCGACAAGTAATTAAATAGGGCAACCCTTCTTACTCTGGCGCTCACACTTCTCACGTTCAAGGACAGACCGGACAACTCAGCCATGGGAATGTACAAGAAAATGTCTTACACCTCTGATTCCCCCTCCGAAGCCTCATACCCCCCAAAATCTGACTCAACTGTACGCATAGAGGAAGCAGGAGAGGAGGCACCATCACTCAGCCGACCCCCCTCCTCCATCATGATTGAGGCATAGTTGTTCTCGGGCATCCTGGCAATCAGGGCTCCAGACTCATTGGGTTCTTCCACCTCTTGCCCCTCCATAGGGGTCGGGTGTTCACTTAGTTCCGTCTCTGGTACCTCAGAGACGGTCACCCCTGAAACCTCCTCCTGGCAGGGAGGAGGGGGGGTATCCCCTATGGGGACCTGTGGAGGAACGTCACTTGGGTTCCCTGCATCCGCAGGTACTTCCATCGGCTCCCCCTGGACCGCCTCCGAATAGAGTCTTCTGGAGCCCCTCCGCCTTTTAACCTTCACCTCTCCACCCGGATCATCGCTCTCAGGGGGACCCTGAGCCAGAGGTTGCTGAGGAGCGGATTCAGCCGCCGTCCGCTCCTCTCTTAACCCAGCATGCTCCTGGGGGCCAGTTTTTTCACCACTTGCACGTTTTTTGGCCATCCTCTGCTCTTTAGGGTCCCCTCCTTTTGCCTGAGGGGGGTCTTTCTCCTTCTCCATCTCACCGCTTACCTCTTGTGGGGGGGTAATCACTGGCTCTGCTTGCCTCGGCTGGTGTCCCGGTTGCTGTCCTTGCTGCCTCCAGGGTTGCCACTGCTGCTCCGTCCTATGTCTGTGGGGACAAGAGGAGAAAAGGTGACCGAATTGTTGACAGAAATTGCACCTCCCTCCTCTTGTGCATTTCTCTGTCTCGTGCTGTGTGCTACCACATTTTTTGCATGTACTTTCACAGTTTTCTTTTGTGTGTCCATATCTGTGACACTTCCTGCAGTAGCTTGGCATCCCCGCATAAAAGAGGTCGCCACACATATTATTTATTTTAAAACGAGCTGGTGGTAGTTGTATTCCCCCTGGCAATCTGTCATCTTTTTTGCATGTAACCTGAAATCTCCACTTAGATGTCCAGATGCCACAGCTGTTCATGATTTTTCCTCTGCACTCAACCTTACTAAAATAGACTTGTAAAAACAACTCAACATCGTGTAGGTTGGCGAAAGGGGAATACATCTTTACTACCACCAGCTTAATATCGTCTAGAACGTGCTCAATAATCCGGACACCCTGAAGCTTTTTGTCTTTACTCGCAGCAGCTCTGGTAACAAAATCTCTGTGGATGCCATTTTGTGTGAACGTCACATCAAAAATTTTACGCTTCGGGTAGTCCTGGATTGCCAATATCTCGCCCTTCTGTATTCCGAAAACTCCTCCGAGCACGTCCTCTCCTACGAATTTCAAATCGTCCGCCCTTTTGGTATCATCCGTGAGAATGACTCTCACGGTGTTTTTGATCCTTGCGTATGCCGGCACAGAACCTGGATCCGGATCATCATCCATGGTTCTAACCTCTCTCCACCCGAAGGTCTTGAGAGGCGATCGCCACTCGTTACCCTGGGACTAGGCCCTCTCCCCAATAGCAACAAGTGGGTGAAGCCCAGGCAATAAACCTGGGCGATCCCACAAGGCCGAGGAGAGGGGTACCCGAGTACCTTCTGACCAGATCTCCTGTATTACTACACTTGATCTTAGCCAAAAGGCCGAGAAGCGATAACCGTGAAAGGGGCGGGCCCAACAAGGTCCCCTTCATGGGCACTATCACTGCTTGCTGTCAGGGAGGCTGCCAGACAATTTTCCATGCACACTCTGGGCTGGGGGGCAGTCAACCACCAGTACACACAGCAGAACCTAAACCCATACCATTATTGCTAAGCAGCAAGACAGGGGCCCATTGCACTCCCACGGGGCCTTTTTAAATGCAATCCATAACCCGGATTTGCCAGGAACCCTTCTTACTCCTCCTACTTGCATGTGACACTGGGCTTAGGATCTGCATAGGAAACACACACACAAGCACACACCTACCTTTGTTGCCTGCAGATGCCTCCTTGGCTGTCCCCAAACGGTATCAAACCAACACCCACGGGAAGCTGTAAGCATAGAGGACATGCCTGCACCCCATTGGACTTACCTGTGTGGGTTAAATCCGGGTTATTTGACAACCTATGGCTGTGATGGTTCTGCTCAGGCAGAGCAGTGCTGATGCTCCTCATAAAGCTGTCGCTGCTGTGAAGGTTCTAGGTGACATCACAAATCCCTATGGTTACATACACAACAAAGCTGGGTTGTTGTTGTTTACACTCTGCAAGGCCTGTGGAAGTGAGTGACATCATAGCACTGTAGTTCTGAGGGTTCTAGATGGATGCAACAATCTCCTGTTGCTTCTATGAAGGCCATAATAGACGACATCACCAAACAGCTCCATAGTCACATACACAGCAAAGGAGAGATGTTGTTTACACCTAGTGATGTCAGTGGTATTGAGTGACATCACAGCACAGTGCTAAGGCTCCTGGGCCTGGACACAGCAGCGGCTGCAATATCTCAACGGAGAATACGTTTATATATATGTGTGTGTGTGCGCGTATATATATATATATATATATATATATATATATATATATATATATATATTTCTCCGCCGAAATCACTTTTAAACCCATTTCCACCTTTTTTTCCCTTCTCTTCCTCTTACTTTTTTTTCACGTTTTTTTACGTTTTTCTCCTTTTCGCCTCTTTTCTGGGCGTATTATTCTTCTTTTTCTTCTTTTTTTTCGTCTAATGCATACCCCATCAGTGCAGCAATGCTTATTCAATACCGCCAGCAGATGGAGACACTGGGGGATAATTTTCTAAGGATTTATACTGATTTTTCCTGTCTGAATTTGTCGCACAGAAAGTTGCAGGCCAAATATGTGTGACATTTCTGCGACTTTAGCTTCTAGAGCATTTTTACAACATTATACATAGGTGCTGAATACATAAAAAGCGACTGATCAGCGACAGACAAGTCGCATCGGCTGAAAGTAGGCCAGAATGTCAGTCCATGTTGGAGCAGGTTTAGATACAGTCTAAAGTATAGATCTCAAAGTCTGTGCACAGAATTTAGCAAGGGCCTCGCACCTTCTGATGCATCAGGTAGGTGCACAATAGCATAGCCTAACCCTCTGTACTTTGGTCTATATTGATGCGGGACATAGACAGCCAGCTGATGACCAATCCAGTAGTGCAATGGATGGCTGTAAGCATTTGTCTTTGCCTTTGCAATACCACAGAAGCAATGCATGGTCAATGTACAGCAATGACACACCTGTGTGAACAGCCAGGAGACCCCCCCCATGTTATGTTACATAGTTACATAGTTAGTACGGTCGAAAAAAGACATATGTCCATCAAGTTCAACCAGGGAATTAAGGGGTAGGGGTGTGGCGCGATATTGGGGAAGGGATGAGATTTTATATTTCTTCATAAGCATTAATCTTATTTTGTCAATTAGGAACATTCAGCACCCACCCGCTATCAAGGCAGCTGCCTATCATGTCATGCCCTACCTGCACAGGTGTGCTGGCTACTCAAATGATCCAATTAAGGAGGCCATTTAGTCAGCAGCAGCAGAAGTCCTGTGCCTGGACGCTCCAACAGCGGCCAGACACAAGCAGAAGCAGAAGCAGCAGAAGCAGCAGCAGCACCACCTTTTGTTTTTTGGCTGCAGCAGCAGCAGCAAGGCCCACAGGGCTGGCTAGCTGGCTAGCCAGCAAGCAGGTAGCAATGAAAGTAGGAATCTTTCTTTTTAACCCTGTAAGGGGGTGGTGCACTGTACCCGAAGATACTGCCATATCGGGTCAATGCATAGGGCGACGGAAGCAAGCTTCGAAATCGGCCCCCGTTCTCAAAAATCCATTTAATATATGGTCCCCAGATAGGGGACGTATCAGATATTAAACTGATAAGAACAGATACTACACTTGATCTTAGCCAAAAGGCCGAGAAGCGATAACCGTGAAAGGGGCGGGCCCAACAAGGTCCCCTTCATGGGCACTATCACTGCTTGCTGTCAGGGAGGCTGCCAGACAATTTTCCATGCACACTCTGGGCTGGGGGGCAGTCAACCACCAGTACACACAGCAGAACCTAAACCCATACCATTATTGCTAAGCAGCAAGACAGGGGCCCATTGCACTCCCACGGGGCCTTTTTAAATGCAATCCATAACCCGGATTTGCCAGGAACCCTTCTTACTCCTCCTACTTGCATGTGACACTGGGCTTAGGATCTGCATAGGAAACACACACACAAGCACACACCTACCTTTGTTGCCTGCAGATGCCTCCTTGGCTGTCCCCAAACGGTATCAAACCAACACCCACGGGAAGCTGTAAGCATAGAGGACATGCCTGCACCCCATTGGACTTACCTGTGTGGGTTAAATCCGGGTTATTTGACAACCTATGGCGGTGATGGTTCTGCTCAGGCAGAGCAGTGCTGATGCTCCTCATAAAGCTGTCGCTGCTGTGAAGGTTCTAGGTGACATCACAAATCCCTATGGTTACATACACAACAAAGCTGGGTTGTTGTTGTTTACACTCTGCAAGGCCTGTGGAAGTGAGTGACATCATAGCACTGTAGTTCTGAGGGTTCTAGATGGATGCAACAATCTCCTGTTGCTTCTATGAAGGCCATAATAGACGACATCACCAAACAGCTCCATAGTCACATACACAGCAAAGGAGAGATGTTGTTTACACCTAGTGATGTCAGTGGTATTGAGTGACATCACAGCACAGTGCTAAGGCTCCTGGGCCTGGACACAGCAGCGGCTGCAATATCTCAACGGAGAATACGTTTATATATATGTGTGTGTGTGCGCGTATATATATATATATATATATATATATATATATATATATATATATTCTCCGCCGAAATCACTTTTAAACCCATTTCCACCTTTTTTTCCCTTCTCTTCCTCTTACTTTTTTTTCACGTTTTTTTACGTTTTTCTCCTTTTCGCCTCTTTTCTGGGCGTATTATTCTTCTTTTTCTTCTTTTTTTTCGTCTAATGCATACCCCATCAGTGCAGCAATGCTTATTCAATACCGCCAGCAGATGGAGACACTGGGGGATAATTTTCTAAGGATTTATACTGATTTTTCCTGTCTGAATTTGTCGCACAGAAAGTTGCAGGCCAAATATGTGTGACATTTCTGCGACTTTAGCTTCTAGAGCATTTTTACAACATTATACATAGGTGCTGAATACATAAAAAGCGACTGTTCAGCGACAGACAAGTCGCATCGGCTGAAAGTAGGCCAGAATGTCAGTCCATGTTGGAGCAGGTTTAGATACAGTCTAAAGTATAGATCTCAAAGTCTGTGCACAGAATTTAGCAAGGGCCTCGCACCTTCTGATGCATCAGGTAGGTGCACAATAGCATAGCCTAACCCTCTGTACTTTGGTCTATATTGATGCGGGACATAGACAGCCAGCTGATGACCAATCCATTAGTGCAATGGATGGCTGGAAGCATTTGTCTTTGCCTTTGCAATACCACAGAAGCAATGCATGGTCAATGTACAGCAATGACACACCTGTGTGAACAGCCAGGAGACCCCCCCCATGTTATGTTACATAGTTACATAGTTAGTACGGTCGAAAAAAGACATATGTCCATCAAGTTCAACCAGGGAATTAAGGGGTAGGGGTGTGGCGCGATATTGGGGAAGGGATGAGATTTTATATTTCTTCATAAGCATTAATCTTATTTTGTCAATTAGGAACATTCAGCACCCACCCGCTATCAAGGCAGCTGCCTATCATGTCATGCCCTACCTGCACAGGTGTGCTGGCTACTCAAATGATCCAATTAAGGAGGCCATTTAGTCAGCAGCAGCAGAAGTCCTGTGCCTGGACGCTCCAACAGCGGCCAGACACAAGCAGAAGCAGAAGCAGCAGAAGCAGCAGCAGCACCACCTTTTGTTTTTTGGCTGCAGCAGCAGCAGCAAGGCCCACAGGGCTGGCTAGCTGGCTAGCCAGCAAGCAGGTAGCAATGAAAGTAGGAATCTTTCTTTTTAACCCTGTAAGGGGGTGGTGCACTGTACCCGAAGATACTGCCATATCGGGTCAATGCATAGGGCGACGGAAGCAAGCTTCGAAATCGGCCCCCGTTCTCAAAAATCCATTTAATATATGGTCCCCAGATAGGGGACGTATCAGATATTAAACTGATAAGAACAGATACTACACTTGATCTTAGCCAAAAGGCCGAGAAGCGATAACCGTGAAAGGGGCGGGCCCAACAAGGTCCCCTTCATGGGCACTATCACTGCTTGCTGTCAGGGAGGCTGCCAGACAATTTTCCATGCACACTCTGGGCTGGGGGGCAGTCAACCACCAGTACACACAGCAGAACCTAAACCCATACCATTATTGCTAAGCAGCAAGACAGGGGCCCATTGCACTCCCACGGGGCCTTTTTAAATGCAATCCATAACCCGGATTTGCCAGGAACCCTTCTTACTCCTCCTACTTGCATGTGACACTGGGCTTAGGATCTGCATAGGAAACACACACACAAGCACACACCTACCTTTGTTGCCTGCAGATGCCTCCTTGGCTGTCCCCAAACGGTATCAAACCAACACCCACGGGAAGCTGTAAGCATAGAGGACATGCCTGCACCCCATTGGACTTACCTGTGTGGGTTAAATCCGGGTTATTTGACAACCTATGGCGGTGATGGTTCTGCTCAGGCAGAGCAGTGCTGATGCTCCTCATAAAGCTGTCGCTGCTGTGAAGGTTCTAGGTGACATCACAAATCCCTATGGTTACATACACAACAAAGCTGGGTTGTTGTTGTTTACACTCTGCAAGGCCTGTGGAAGTGAGTGACATCATAGCACTGTAGTTCTGAGGGTTCTAGATGGATGCAACAATCTCCTGTTGCTTCTATGAAGGCCATAATAGACGACATCACCAAACAGCTCCATAGTCACATACACAGCAAAGGAGAGATGTTGTTTACACCTAGTGATGTCAGTGGTATTGAGTGACATCACAGCACAGTGCTAAGGCTCCTGGGCCTGGACACAGCAGCGGCTGCAATATCTCAACGGAGAATACGTTTATATATATGTGTGTGTGTGCGCGTATATATATATATATATATATATATATATATATATATATATATATATTTCTCCGCCGAAATCACTTTTAAACCCATTTCCACCTTTTTTTCCCTTCTCTTCCTCTTACTTTTTTTTCACGTTTTTTTACGTTTTTCTCCTTTTCGCCTCTTTTCTGGGCGTATTATTCTTCTTTTTCTTCTTTTTTTTCGTCTAATGCATACCCCATCAGTGCAGCAATGCTTATTCAATACCGCCAGCAGATGGAGACACTGGGGGATAATTTTCTAAGGATTTATACTGATTTTTCCTGTCTGAATTTGTCGCACAGAAAGTTGCAGGCCAAATATGTGTGACATTTCTGCGACTTTAGCTTCTAGAGCATTTTTACAACATTATACATAGGTGCTGAATACATAAAAAGCGACTGTTCAGCGACAGACAAGTCGCATCGGCTGAAAGTAGGCCAGAATGTCAGTCCATGTTGGAGCAGGTTTAGATACAGTCTAAAGTATAGATCTCAAAGTCTGTGCACAGAATTTAGCAAGGGCCTCGCACCTTCTGATGCATCAGGTAGGTGCACAATAGCATAGCCTAACCCTCTGTACTTTGGTCTATATTGATGCGGGACATAGACAGCCAGCTGATGACCAATCCATTAGTGCAATGGATGGCTGGAAGCATTTGTCTTTGCCTTTGCAATACCACAGAAGCAATGCATGGTCAATGTACAGCAATGACACACCTGTGTGAACAGCCAGGAGACCCCCCCCCATGTTATGTTACATAGTTACATAGTTAGTACGGTCGAAAAAAGACATATGTCCATCAAGTTCAACCAGGGAATTAAGGGGTAGGGGTGTGGCGCGATATTGGGGAAGGGATGAGATTTTATATTTCTTCATAAGCATTAATCTTATTTTGTCAATTAGGAACATTCAGCACCCACCCGCTATCAAGGCAGCTGCCTATCATGTCATGCCCTACCTGCACAGGTGTGCTGGCTACTCAAATGATCCAATTAAGGAGGCCATTTAGTCAGCAGCAGCAGAAGTCCTGTGCCTGGACGCTCCAACAGCGGCCAGACACAAGCAGAAGCAGAAGCAGCAGAAGCAGCAGCAGCACCTTTTGTTTTTTGGCTGCAGCAGCAGCAGCAAGGCCCACAGGGCTGGCTAGCTGGCTAGCCAGCAAGCAGGTAGCAATGAAAGTAGGAATCTTTCTTTTTAACCCTGTAAGGGGGTGGTGCACTGTACCCGAAGATACTGCCATATCGGGTCAATGCATAGGGCGACGGAAGCAAGCTTCGAAATCGGCCCCCGTTCTCAAAAATCCATTTAATATATGGTCCCCAGATAGGGGACGTATCAGATATTAAACTGATAAGAACAGATACTACACTTGATCTTAGCCAAAAGGCCGAGAAGCGATAACCGTGAAAGGGGCGGGCCCAACAAGGTCCCCTTCATGGGCACTATCACTGCTTGCTGTCAGGGAGGCTGCCAGACAATTTTCCATGCACACTCTGGGCTGGGGGGCAGTCAACCACCAGTACACACAGCAGAACCTAAACCCATACCATTATTGCTAAGCAGCAAGACAGGGGCCCATTGCACTCCCACGGGGCCTTTTTAAATGCAATCCATAACCCGGATTTGCCAGGAACCCTTCTTACTCCTCCTACTTGCATGTGACACTGGGCTTAGGATCTGCATAGGAAACACACACACAAGCACACACCTACCTTTGTTGCCTGCAGATGCCTCCTTGGCTGTCCCCAAACGGTATCAAACCAACACCCACGGGAAGCTGTAAGCATAGAGGACATGCCTGCACCCCATTGGACTTACCTGTGTGGGTTAAATCCGGGTTATTTGACAACCTATGGCGGTGATGGTTCTGCTCAGGCAGAGCAGTGCTGATGCTCCTCATAAAGCTGTCGCTGCTGTGAAGGTTCTAGGTGACATCACAAATCCCTATGGTTACATACACAACAAAGCTGGGTTGTTGTTGTTTACACTCTGCAAGGCCTGTGGAAGTGAGTGACATCATAGCACTGTAGTTCTGAGGGTTCTAGATGGATGCAACAATCTCCTGTTGCTTCTATGAAGGCCATAATAGACGACATCACCAAACAGCTCCATAGTCACATACACAGCAAAGGAGAGATGTTGTTTACACCTAGTGATGTCAGTGGTATTGAGTGACATCACAGCACAGTGCTAAGGCTCCTGGGCCTGGACACAGCAGCGGCTGCAATATCTCAACGGAGAATACGTTTATATATATGTGTGTGTGTGCGCGTATATATATATATATATATATATATATATATATATATATATATTTCTCCGCCGAAATCACTTTTAAACCCATTTCCACCTTTTTTTCCCTTCTCTTCCTCTTACTTTTTTTTCACGTTTTTTTACGTTTTTCTCCTTTTCGCCTCTTTTCTGGGCGTATTATTCTTCTTTTTCTTCTTTTTTTTCGTCTAATGCATACCCCATCAGTGCAGCAATGCTTATTCAATACCGCCAGCAGATGGAGACACTGGGGGATAATTTTCTAAGGATTTATACTGATTTTTCCTGTCTGAATTTGTCGCACAGAAAGTTGCAGGCCAAATATGTGTGACATTTCTGCGACTTTAGCTTCTAGAGCATTTTTACAACATTATACATAGGTGCTGAATACATAAAAAGCGACTGTTCAGCGACAGACAAGTCGCATCGGCTGAAAGTAGGCCAGAATGTCAGTCCATGTTGGAGCAGGTTTAGATACAGTCTAAAGTATAGATCTCAAAGTCTGTGCACAGAATTTAGCAAGGGCCTCGCACCTTCTGATGCATCAGGTAGGTGCACAATAGCATAGCCTAACCCTCTGTACTTTGGTCTATATTGATGCGGGACATAGACAGCCAGCTGATGACCAATCCATTAGTGCAATGGATGGCTGGAAGCATTTGTCTTTGCCTTTGCAATACCACAGAAGCAATGCATGGTCAATGTACAGCAATGACACACCTGTGTGAACAGCCAGGAGACCCCCCCCATGTTATGTTACATAGTTACATAGTTAGTACGGTCGAAAAAAGACATATGTCCATCAAGTTCAACCAGGGAATTAAGGGGTAGGGGTGTGGCGCGATATTGGGGAAGGGATGAGATTTTATATTTCTTCATAAGCATTAATCTTATTTTGTCAATTAGGAACATTCAGCACCCACCCGCTATCAAGGCAGCTGCCTATCATGTCATGCCCTACCTGCACAGGTGTGCTGGCTACTCAAATGATCCAATTAAGGAGGCCATTTAGTCAGCAGCAGCAGAAGTCCTGTGCCTGGACGCTCCAACAGCGGCCAGACACAAGCAGAAGCAGAAGCAGCAGAAGCAGCAGCAGCAGCACCACCTTTTGTTTTTTGGCTGCAGCAGCAGCAGCAAGGCCCACAGGGCTGGCTAGCTGGCTAGCCAGCAAGCAGGTAGCAATGAAAGTAGGAATCTTTCTTTTTAACCCTGTAAGGGGGTGGTGCACTGTACCCGAAGATACTGCCATATCGGGTCAATGCATAGGGCGACGGAAGCAAGCTTCGAAATCGGCCCCCGTTCTCAAAAATCCATTTAATATATGGTCCCCAGATAGGGGACGTATCAGATATTAAACTGATAAGAACAGATACTACACTTGATCTTAGCCAAAAGGCCGAGAAGCGATAACCGTGAAAGGGGCGGGCCCAACAAGGTCCCCTTCATGGGCACTATCACTGCTTGCTGTCAGGGAGGCTGCCAGACAATTTTCCATGCACACTCTGGGCTGGGGGGCAGTCAACCACCAGTACACACAGCAGAACCTAAACCCATACCATTATTGCTAAGCAGCAAGACAGGGGCCCATTGCACTCCCACGGGGCCTTTTTAAATGCAATCCATAACCCGGATTTGCCAGGAACCCTTCTTACTCCTCCTACTTGCATGTGACACTGGGCTTAGGATCTGCATAGGAAACACACACACAAGCACACACCTACCTTTGTTGCCTGCAGATGCCTCCTTGGCTGTCCCCAAACGGTATCAAACCAACACCCACGGGAAGCTGTAAGCATAGAGGACATGCCTGCACCCCATTGGACTTACCTGTGTGGGTTAAATCCGGGTTATTTGACAACCTATGGCGGTGATGGTTCTGCTCAGGCAGAGCAGTGCTGATGCTCCTCATAAAGCTGTCGCTGCTGTGAAGGTTCTAGGTGACATCACAAATCCCTATGGTTACATACACAACAAAGCTGGGTTGTTGTTGTTTACACTCTGCAAGGCCTGTGGAAGTGAGTGACATCATAGCACTGTAGTTCTGAGGGTTCTAGATGGATGCAACAATCTCCTGTTGCTTCTATGAAGGCCATAATAGACGACATCACCAAACAGCTCCATAGTCACATACACAGCAAAGGAGAGATGTTGTTTACACCTAGTGATGTCAGTGGTATTGAGTGACATCACAGCACAGTGCTAAGGCTCCTGGGCCTGGACACAGCAGCGGCTGCAATATCTCAACGGAGAATACGTTTATATATATGTGTGTGTGTGCGCGTATATATATATATATATATATATATATATATATATATATATATATATTTCTCCGCCGAAATCACTTTTAAACCCATTTCCACCTTTTTTTCCCTTCTCTTCCTCTTACTTTTTTTTCACGTTTTTTTACGTTTTTCTCCTTTTCGCCTCTTTTCTGGGCGTATTATTCTTCTTTTTCTTCTTTTTTTTCGTCTAATGCATACCCCATCAGTGCAGCAATGCTTATTCAATACCGCCAGCAGATGGAGACACTGGGGGATAATTTTCTAAGGATTTATACTGATTTTTCCTGTCTGAATTTGTCGCACAGAAAGTTGCAGGCCAAATATGTGTGACATTTCTGCGACTTTAGCTTCTAGAGCATTTTTACAACATTATACATAGGTGCTGAATACATAAAAAGCGACTGTTCAGCGACAGACAAGTCGCATCGGCTGAAAGTAGGCCAGAATGTCAGTCCATGTTGGAGCAGGTTTAGATACAGTCTAAAGTATAGATCTCAAAGTCTGTGCACAGAATTTAGCAAGGGCCTCGCATCTTCTGATGCATCAGGTAGGTGCACAATAGCATAGCCTAACCCTCTGTACTTTGGTCTATATTGATGCGGGACATAGACAGCCAGCTGATGACCAATCCATTAGTGCAATGGATGGCTGGAAGCATTTGTCTTTGCCTTTGCAATACCACAGAAGCAATGCATGGTCAATGTACAGCAATGACACACCTGTGTGAACAGCCAGGAGACCCCCCCCATGTTATGTTACATAGTTACATAGTTAGTACGGTCGAAAAAAGACATATGTCCATCAAGTTCAACCAGGGAATTAAGGGGTAGGGGTGTGGCGCGATATTGGGGAAGGGATGAGATTTTATATTTCTTCATAAGCATTAATCTTATTTTGTCAATTAGGAACATTCAGCACCCACCCGCTATCAAGGCAGCTGCCTATCATGTCATGCCCTACCTGCACAGGTGTGCTGGCTACTCAAATGATCCAATTAAGGAGGCCATTTAGTCAGCAGCAGCAGAAGTCCTGTGCCTGGACGCTCCAACAGCGGCCAGACACAAGCAGAAGCAGAAGCAGCAGAAGCAGCAGCAGCACCACCTTTTGTTTTTTGGCTGCAGCAGCAGCAGCAAGGCCCACAGGGCTGGCTAGCTGGCTAGCTGGCTAGCCAGCAAGCAGGTAGCAATGAAAGTAGGAATCTTTCTTTTTAACCCTGTAAGGGGGTGGTGCACTGTACCCGAAGATACTGCCATATCGGGTCAATGCATAGGGCGACGGAAGCAAGCTTCGAAATCGGCCCCCGTTCTCAAAAATCCATTTAATATATGGTCCCCAGATAGGGGACGTATCAGATATTAAACTGATAAGAACAGATACTACACTTGATCTTAGCCAAAAGGCCGAGAAGCGATAACCGTGAAAGGGGCGGGCCCAACAAGGTCCCCTTCATGGGCACTATCACTGCTTGCTGTCAGGGAGGCTGCCAGACAATTTTCCATGCACACTCTGGGCTGGGGGGCAGTCAACCACCAGTACACACAGCAGAACCTAAACCCATACCATTATTGCTAAGCAGCAAGACAGGGGCCCATTGCACTCCCACGGGGCCTTTTTAAATGCAATCCATAACCCGGATTTGCCAGGAACCCTTCTTACTCCTCCTACTTGCATGTGACACTGGGCTTAGGATCTGCATAGGAAACACACACACAAGCACACACCTACCTTTGTTGCCTGCAGATGCCTCCTTGGCTGTCCCCAAACGGTATCAAACCAACACCCACGGGAAGCTGTAAGCATAGAGGACATGCCTGCACCCCATTGGACTTACCTGTGTGGGTTAAATCCGGGTTATTTGACAACCTATGGCGGTGATGGTTCTGCTCAGGCAGAGCAGTGCTGATGCTCCTCATAAAGCTGTCGCTGCTGTGAAGGTTCTAGGTGACATCACAAATCCCTATGGTTACATACACAACAAAGCTGGGTTGTTGTTGTTTACACTCTGCAAGGCCTGTGGAAGTGAGTGACATCATAGCACTGTAGTTCTGAGGGTTCTAGATGGATGCAACAATCTCCTGTTGCTTCTATGAAGGCCATAATAGACGACATCACCAAACAGCTCCATAGTCACATACACAGCAAAGGAGAGATGTTGTTTACACCTAGTGATGTCAGTGGTATTGAGTGACATCACAGCACAGTGCTAAGGCTCCTGGGCCTGGACACAGCAGCGGCTGCAATATCTCAACGGAGAATACGTTTATATATATGTGTGTGTGTGCGCGTATATATATATATATATATATATATATATATATATATATATATATATTTCTCCGCCGAAATCACTTTTAAACCCATTTCCACCTTTTTTTCCCTTCTCTTCCTCTTACTTTTTTTTCACGTTTTTTTACGTTTTTCTCCTTTTCGCCTCTTTTCTGGGCGTATTATTCTTCTTTTTCTTCTTTTTCTTCGTCTAATGCATACCCCATCAGTGCAGCAATGCTTATTCAATACCGCCAGCAGATGGAGACACTGGGGGATAATTTTCTAAGGATTTATACTGATTTTTCCTGTCTGAATTTGTCGCACAGAAAGTTGCAGGCCAAATATGTGTGACATTTCTGCGACTTTAGCTTCTAGAGCATTTTTACAACATTATACATAGGTGCTGAATACATAAAAAGCGACTGTTCAGCGACAGACAAGTCGCATCGGCTGAAAGTAGGCCAGAATGTCAGTCCATGTTGGAGCAGGTTTAGATACAGTCTAAAGTATAGATCTCAAAGTCTGTGCACAGAATTTAGCAAGGGCCTCGCACCTTCTGATGCATCAGGTAGGTGCACAATAGCATAGCCTAACCCTCTGTACTTTGGTCTATATTGATGCGGGACATAGACAGCCAGCTGATGACCAATCCATTAGTGCAATGGATGGCTGGAAGCATTTGTCTTTGCCTTTGCAATACCACAGAAGCAATGCATGGTCAATGTACAGCAATGACACACCTGTGTGAACAGCCAGGAGACCCCCCCCATGTTATGTTACATAGTTACATAGTTAGTACGGTCGAAAAAAGACATATGTCCATCAAGTTCAACCAGGGAATTAAGGGGTAGGGGTGTGGCGCGATATTGGGGAAGGGATGAGATTTTATATTTCTTCATAAGCATTAATCTTATTTTGTCAATTAGGAACATTCAGCACCCACCCGCTATCAAGGCAGCTGCCTATCATGTCATGCCCTACCTGCACAGGTGTGCTGGCTACTCAAATGATCCAATTAAGGAGGCCATTTAGTCAGCAGCAGCAGAAGTCCTGTGCCTGGACGCTCCAACAGCGGCCAGACACAAGCAGAAGCAGAAGCAGCAGAAGCAGCAGCAGCAGCACCACCTTTTGTTTTTTGGCTGCAGCAGCAGCAGCAAGGCCCACAGGGCTGGCTACCAGCAAGCAGGTAGCAATGAAAGTAGGAATCTTTCTTTTTAACCCTGTAAGGGGGTGGTGCACTGTACCCGAAGATACTGCCATATCGGGTCAATGCATAGGGCGACGGAAGCAAGCTTCGAAATCGGCCCCCGTTCTCAAAAATCCATTTAATATATGGTCCCCAGATAGGGGACGTATCAGATATTAAACTGATAAGAACAGATACTACACTTGATCTTAGCCAAAAGGCCGAGAAGCGATAACCGTGAAAGGGGCGGGCCCAACAAGGTCCCCTTCATGGGCACTATCACTGCTTGCTGTCAGGGAGGCTGCCAGACAATTTTCCATGCACACTCTGGGCTGGGGGGCAGTCAACCACCAGTACACACAGCAGAACCTAAACCCATACCATTATTGCTAAGCAGCAAGACAGGGGCCCATTGCACTCCCACGGGGCCTTTTTAAATGCAATCCATAACCCGGATTTGCCAGGAACCCTTCTTACTCCTCCTACTTGCATGTGACACTGGGCTTAGGATCTGCATAGGAAACACACACACAAGCACACACCTACCTTTGTTGCCTGCAGATGCCTCCTTGGCTGTCCCCAAACGGTATCAAACCAACACCCACGGGAAGCTGTAAGCATAGAGGACATGCCTGCACCCCATTGGACTTACCTGTGTGGGTTAAATCCGGGTTATTTGACAACCTATGGCGGTGATGGTTCTGCTCAGGCAGAGCAGTGCTGATGCTCCTCATAAAGCTGTCGCTGCTGTGAAGGTTCTAGGTGACATCACAAATCCCTATGGTTACATACACAACAAAGCTGGGTTGTTGTTGTTTACACTCTGCAAGGCCTGTGGAAGTGAGTGACATCATAGCACTGTAGTTCTGAGGGTTCTAGATGGATGCAACAATCTCCTGTTGCTTCTATGAAGGCCATAATAGACGACATCACCAAACAGCTCCATAGTCACATACACAGCAAAGGAGAGATGTTGTTTACACCTAGTGATGTCAGTGGTATTGAGTGACATCACAGCACAGTGCTAAGGCTCCTGGGCCTGGACACAGCAGCGGCTGCAATATCTCAACGGAGAATACGTTTATATATATGTGTGTGTGTGCGCGTATATATATATATATATATATATATATATATATATATATATATATATATTTCTCCGCCGAAATCACTTTTAAACCCATTTCCACCTTTTTTTCCCTTCTCTTCCTCTTACTTTTTTTTCACGTTTTTTTACGTTTTTCTCCTTTTCGCCTCTTTTCTGGGCGTATTATTCTTCTTTTTCTTCTTTTTTTTCGTCTAATGCATACCCCATCAGTGCAGCAATGCTTATTCAATACCGCCAGCAGATGGAGACACTGGGGGATAATTTTCTAAGGATTTATACTGATTTTTCCTGTCTGAATTTGTCGCACAGAAAGTTGCAGGCCAAATATGTGTGACATTTCTGCGACTTTAGCTTCTAGAGCATTTTTACAACATTATACATAGGTGCTGAATACATAAAAAGCGACTGTTCAGCGACAGACAAGTCGCATCGGCTGAAAGTAGGCCAGAATGTCAGTCCATGTTGGAGCAGGTTTAGATACAGTCTAAAGTATAGATCTCAAAGTCTGTGCACAGAATTTAGCAAGGGCCTCGCACCTTCTGATGCATCAGGTAGGTGCACAATAGCATAGCCTAACCCTCTGTACTTTGGTCTATATTGATGCGGGACATAGACAGCCAGCTGATGACCAATCCATTAGTGCAATGGATGGCTGGAAGCATTTGTCTTTGCCTTTGCAATACCACAGAAGCAATGCATGGTCAATGTACAGCAATGACACACCTGTGTGAACAGCCAGGAGACCCCCCCCATGTTATGTTACATAGTTACATAGTTAGTACGGTCGAAAAAAGACATATGTCCATCAAGTTCAACCAGGGAATTAAGGGGTAGGGGTGTGGCGCGATATTGGGGAAGGGATGAGATTTTATATTTCTTCATAAGCATTAATCTTATTTTGTCAATTAGGAACATTCAGCACCCACCCGCTATCAAGGCAGCTGCCTATCATGTCATGCCCTACCTGCACAGGTGTGCTGGCTACTCAAATGATCCAATTAAGGAGGCCATTTAGTCAGCAGCAGCAGAAGTCCTGTGCCTGGACGCTCCAACAGCGGCCAGACACAAGCAGAAGCAGAAGCAGCAGAAGCAGCAGCAGCACCACCTTTTGTTTTTTGGCTGCAGCAGCAGCAGCAGCAAGGCCCACAGGGCTGGCTAGCTGGCTAGCCAGCAAGCAGGTAGCAATGAAAGTAGGAATCTTTCTTTTTAACCCTGTAAGGGGGTGGTGCACTGTACCCGAAGATACTGCCATATCGGGTCAATGCATAGGGCGACGGAAGCAAGCTTCGAAATCGGCCCCCGTTCTCAAAAATCCATTTAATATATGGTCCCCAGATAGGGGACGTATCAGATATTAAACTGATAAGAACAGATACTACACTTGATCTTAGCCAAAAGGCCGAGAAGCGATAACCGTGAAAGGGGCGGGCCCAACAAGGTCCCCTTCATGGGCACTATCACTGCTTGCTGTCAGGGAGGCTGCCAGACAATTTTCCATGCACACTCTGGGCTGGGGGGCAGTCAACCACCAGTACACACAGCAGAACCTAAACCCATACCATTATTGCTAAGCAGCAAGACAGGGGCCCATTGCACTCCCACGGGGCCTTTTTAAATGCAATCCATAACCCGGATTTGCCAGGAACCCTTCTTACTCCTCCTACTTGCATGTGACACTGGGCTTAGGATCTGCATAGGAAACACACACACAAGCACACACCTACCTTTGTTGCCTGCAGATGCCTCCTTGGCTGTCCCCAAACGGTATCAAACCAACACCCACGGGAAGCTGTAAGCATAGAGGACATGCCTGCACCCCATTGGACTTACCTGTGTGGGTTAAATCCGGGTTATTTGACAACCTATGGCGGTGATGGTTCTGCTCAGGCAGAGCAGTGCTGATGCTCCTCATAAAGCTGTCGCTGCTGTGAAGGTTCTAGGTGACATCACAAATCCCTATGGTTACATACACAACAAAGCTGGGTTGTTGTTGTTTACACTCTGCAAGGCCTGTGGAAGTGAGTGACATCATAGCACTGTAGTTCTGAGGGTTCTAGATGGATGCAACAATCTCCTGTTGCTTCTATGAAGGCCATAATAGACGACATCACCAAACAGCTCCATAGTCACATACACAGCAAAGGAGAGATGTTGTTTACACCTAGTGATGTCAGTGGTATTGAGTGACATCACAGCACAGTGCTAAGGCTCCTGGGCCTGGACACAGCAGCGGCTGCAATATCTCAACGGAGAATACGTTTATATATATGTGTGTGTGTGCGCGTATATATATATATATATATATATATATATATATATATATATATTTCTCCGCCGAAATCACTTTTAAACCCATTTCCACCTTTTTTTCCCTTCTCTTCCTCTTACTTTTTTTTCACGTTTTTTTACGTTTTTCTCCTTTTCGCCTCTTTTCTGGGCGTATTATTCTTCTTTTTCTTCTTTTTTTTCGTCTAATGCATACCCCATCAGTGCAGCAATGCTTATTCAATACCGCCAGCAGATGGAGACACTGGGGGATAATTTTCTAAGGATTTATACTGATTTTTCCTGTCTGAATTTGTCGCACAGAAAGTTGCAGGCCAAATATGTGTGACATTTCTGCGACTTTAGCTTCTAGAGCATTTTTACAACATTATACATAGGTGCTGAATACATAAAAAGCGACTGTTCAGCGACAGACAAGTCGCATCGGCTGAAAGTAGGCCAGAATGTCAGTCCATGTTGGAGCAGGTTTAGATACAGTCTAAAGTATAGATCTCAAAGTCTGTGCACAGAATTTAGCAAGGGCCTCGCACCTTCTGATGCATCAGGTAGGTGCACAATAGCATAGCCTAACCCTCTGTACTTTGGTCTATATTGATGCGGGACATAGACAGCCAGCTGATGACCAATCCATTAGTGCAATGGATGGCTGGAAGCATTTGTCTTTGCCTTTGCAATACCACAGAAGCAATGCATGGTCAATGTACAGCAATGACACACCTGTGTGAACAGCCAGGAGACCCCCCCCATGTTATGTTACATAGTTACATAGTTAGTACGGTCGAAAAAAGACATATGTCCATCAAGTTCAACCAGGGAATTAAGGGGTAGGGGTGTGGCGCGATATTGGGGAAGGGATGAGATTTTATATTTCTTCATAAGCATTAATCTTATTTTGTCAATTAGGAACATTCAGCACCCACCCGCTATCAAGGCAGCTGCCTATCATGTCATGCCCTACCTGCACAGGTGTGCTGGCTACTCAAATGATCCAATTAAGGAGGCCATTTAGTCAGCAGCAGCAGAAGTCCTGTGCCTGGACGCTCCAACAGCGGCCAGACACAAGCAGAAGCAGAAGCAGCAGAAGCAGCAGCAGCACCACCTTTTGTTTTTTGGCTGCAGCAGCAGCAGCAAGGCCCACAGGGCTGGCTAGCTGGCTAGCCAGCAAGCAGGTAGCAATGAAAGTAGGAATCTTTCTTTTTAACCCTGTAAGGGGGTGGTGCACTGTACCCGAAGATACTGCCATATCGGGTCAATGCATAGGGCGACGGAAGCAAGCTTCGAAATCGGCCCCCGTTCTCAAAAATCCATTTAATATATGGTCCCCAGATAGGGGACGTATCAGATATTAAACTGATAAGAACAGATACTACACTTGATCTTAGCCAAAAGGCCGAGAAGCGATAACCGTGAAAGGGGCGGGCCCAACAAGGTCCCCTTCATGGGCACTATCACTGCTTGCTGTCAGGGAGGCTGCCAGACAATTTTCCATGCACACTCTGGGCTGGGGGGCAGTCAACCACCAGTACACACAGCAGAACCTAAACCCATACCATTATTGCTAAGCAGCAAGACAGGGGCCCATTGCACTCCCACGGGGCCTTTTTAAATGCAATCCATAACCCGGATTTGCCAGGAACCCTTCTTACTCCTCCTACTTGCATGTGACACTGGGCTTAGGATCTGCATAGGAAACACACACACAAGCACACACCTACCTTTGTTGCCTGCAGATGCCTCCTTGGCTGTCCCCAAACGGTATCAAACCAACACCCACGGGAAGCTGTAAGCATAGAGGACATGCCTGCACCCCATTGGACTTACCTGTGTGGGTTAAATCCGGGTTATTTGACAACCTATGGCGGTGATGGTTCTGCTCAGGCAGAGCAGTGCTGATGCTCCTCATAAAGCTGTCGCTGCTGTGAAGGTTCTAGGTGACATCACAAATCCCTATGGTTACATACACAACAAAGCTGGGTTGTTGTTGTTTACACTCTGCAAGGCCTGTGGAAGTGAGTGACATCATAGCACTGTAGTTCTGAGGGTTCTAGATGGATGCAACAATCTCCTGTTGCTTCTATGAAGGCCATAATAGACGACATCACCAAACAGCTCCATAGTCACATACACAGCAAAGGAGAGATGTTGTTTACACCTAGTGATGTCAGTGGTATTGAGTGACATCACAGCACAGTGCTAAGGCTCCTGGGCCTGGACACAGCAGCGGCTGCAATATCTCAACGGAGAATACGTTTATATATATGTGTGTGTGTGCGCGTATATATATATATATATATATATATATATATATATATATATATTTCTCCGCCGAAATCACTTTTAAACCCATTTCCACCTTTTTTTCCCTTCTCTTCCTCTTACTTTTTTTTCACGTTTTTTTACGTTTTTCTCCTTTTCGCCTCTTTTCTGGGCGTATTATTCTTCTTTTTCTTCTTTTTTTTCGTCTAATGCATACCCCATCAGTGCAGCAATGCTTATTCAATACCGCCAGCAGATGGAGACACTGGGGGATAATTTTCTAAGGATTTATACTGATTTTTCCTGTCTGAATTTGTCGCACAGAAAGTTGCAGGCCAAATATGTGTGACATTTCTGCGACTTTAGCTTCTAGAGCATTTTTACAACATTATACATAGGTGCTGAATACATAAAAAGCGACTGTTCAGCGACAGACAAGTCGCATCGGCTGAAAGTAGGCCAGAATGTCAGTCCATGTTGGAGCAGGTTTAGATACAGTCTAAAGTATAGATCTCAAAGTCTGTGCACAGAATTTAGCAAGGGCCTCGCACCTTCTGATGCATCAGGTAGGTGCACAATAGCATAGCCTAACCCTCTGTACTTTGGTCTATATTGATGCGGGACATAGACAGCCAGCTGATGACCAATCCATTAGTGCAATGGATGGCTGGAAGCATTTGTCTTTGCCTTTGCAATACCACAGAAGCAATGCATGGTCAATGTACAGCAATGACACACCTGTGTGAACAGCCAGGAGACCCCCCCCATGTTATGTTACATAGTTACATAGTTAGTACGGTCGAAAAAAGACATATGTCCATCAAGTTCAACCAGGGAATTAAGGGGTAGGGGTGTGGCGCGATATTGGGGAAGGGATGAGATTTTATATTTCTTCATAAGCATTAATCTTATTTTGTCAATTAGGAACATTCAGCACCCACCCGCTATCAAGGCAGCTGCCTATCATGTCATGCCCTACCTGCACAGGTGTGCTGGCTACTCAAATGATCCAATTAAGGAGGCCATTTAGTCAGCAGCAGCAGAAGTCCTGTGCCTGGACGCTCCAACAGCGGCCAGACACAAGCAGAAGCAGAAGCAGCAGAAGCAGCAGCAGCACCACCTTTTGTTTTTTGGCTGCAGCAGCAGCAGCAAGGCCCACAGGGCTGGCTAGCTGGCTAGCCAGCAAGCAGGTAGCAATGAAAGTAGGAATCTTTCTTTTTAACCCTGTAAGGGGGTGGTGCACTGTACCCGAAGATACTGCCATATCGGGTCAATGCATAGGGCGACGGAAGCAAGCTTCGAAATCGGCCCCCGTTCTCAAAAATCCATTTAATATATGGTCCCCAGATAGGGGACGTATCAGATATTAAACTGATAAGAACAGATACTACACTTGATCTTAGCCAAAAGGCCGAGAAGCGATAACCGTGAAAGGGGCGGGCCCAACAAGGTCCCCTTCATGGGCACTATCACTGCTTGCTGTCAGGGAGGCTGCCAGACAATTTTCCATGCACACTCTGGGCTGGGGGGCAGTCAACCACCAGTACACACAGCAGAACCTAAACCCATACCATTATTGCTAAGCAGCAAGACAGGGGCCCATTGCACTCCCACGGGGCCTTTTTAAATGCAATCCATAACCCGGATTTGCCAGGAACCCTTCTTACTCCTCCTACTTGCATGTGACACTGGGCTTAGGATCTGCATAGGAAACACACACACAAGCACACACCTACCTTTGTTGCCTGCAGATGCCTCCTTGGCTGTCCCCAAACGGTATCAAACCAACACCCACGGGAAGCTGTAAGCATAGAGGACATGCCTGCACCCCATTGGACTTACCTGTGTGGGTTAAATCCGGGTTATTTGACAACCTATGGCGGTGATGGTTCTGCTCAGGCAGAGCAGTGCTGATGCTCCTCATAAAGCTGTCGCTGCTGTGAAGGTTCTAGGTGACATCACAAATCCCTATGGTTACATACACAACAAAGCTGGGTTGTTGTTGTTTACACTCTGCAAGGCCTGTGGAAGTGAGTGACATCATAGCACTGTAGTTCTGAGGGTTCTAGATGGATGCAACAATCTCCTGTTGCTTCTATGAAGGCCATAATAGACGACATCACCAAACAGCTCCATAGTCACATACACAGCAAAGGAGAGATGTTGTTTACACCTAGTGATGTCAGTGGTATTGAGTGACATCACAGCACAGTGCTAAGGCTCCTGGGCCTGGACACAGCAGCGGCTGCAATATCTCAACGGAGAATACGTTTATATATATGTGTGTGTGTGCGCGTATATATATATATATATATATATATATATATATATATATATATATATTTCTCCGCCGAAATCACTTTTAAACCCATTTCCACCTTTTTTTCCCTTCTCTTCCTCTTACTTTTTTTTCACGTTTTTTTACGTTTTTCTCCTTTTCGCCTCTTTTCTGGGCGTATTATTCTTCTTTTTCTTCTTTTTTTTCGTCTAATGCATACCCCATCAGTGCAGCAATGCTTATTCAATACCGCCAGCAGATGGAGACACTGGGGGATAATTTTCTAAGGATTTATACTGATTTTTCCTGTCTGAATTTGTCGCACAGAAAGTTGCAGGCCAAATATGTGTGACATTTCTGCGACTTTAGCTTCTAGAGCATTTTTACAACATTATACATAGGTGCTGAATACATAAAAAGCGACTGTTCAGCGACAGACAAGTCGCATCGGCTGAAAGTAGGCCAGAATGTCAGTCCATGTTGGAGCAGGTTTAGATACAGTCTAAAGTATAGATCTCAAAGTCTGTGCACAGAATTTAGCAAGGGCCTCGCACCTTCTGATGCATCAGGTAGGTGCACAATAGCATAGCCTAACCCTCTGTACTTTGGTCTATATTGATGCGGGACATAGACAGCCAGCTGATGACCAATCCATTAGTGCAATGGATGGCTGGAAGCATTTGTCTTTGCCTTTGCAATACCACAGAAGCAATGCATGGTCAATGTACAGCAATGACACACCTGTGTGAACAGCCAGGAGACCCCCCCCATGTTATGTTACATAGTTACATAGTTAGTACGGTCGAAAAAAGACATATGTCCATCAAGTTCAACCAGGGAATTAAGGGGTAGGGGTGTGGCGCGATATTGGGGAAGGGATGAGATTTTATATTTCTTCATAAGCATTAATCTTATTTTGTCAATTAGGAACATTCAGCACCCACCCGCTATCAAGGCAGCTGCCTATCATGTCATGCCCTACCTGCACAGGTGTGCTGGCTACTCAAATGATCCAATTAAGGAGGCCATTTAGTCAGCAGCAGCAGAAGTCCTGTGCCTGGACGCTCCAACAGCGGCCAGACACAAGCAGAAGCAGAAGCAGCAGAAGCAGCAGCAGCACCACCTTTTGTTTTTTGGCTGCAGCAGCAGCAGCAAGGCCCACAGGGCTGGCTAGCTGGCTAGCCAGCAAGCAGGTAGCAATGAAAGTAGGAATCTTTCTTTTTAACCCTGTAAGGGGGTGGTGCACTGTACCCGAAGATACTGTCATATCGGGTCAATGCATAGGGCGACGGAAGAAAGCTTCGAAATCGGCCCCCGTTCTCAAAAATCCATTTAATATATGGTCCCCAGATAGGGGACGTATCAGATATTAAACTGATAAGAACAGATACTACACTTGATCTTAGCCAAAAGGCCGAGAAGCGATAACCGTGAAAGGGGCGGGCCCAACAAGGTCCCCTTCATGGGCACTATCACTGCTTGCTGTCAGGGAGGCAGCCAGACAATTTTCCATGCACACTCTGGGCTGGGGGGCAGTCAACCACCAGTACACACAGCAGAACCTAAACCCATACCATTATTGCTAAGCAGCAAGACAGGGGCCCATTGCACTCCCACGGGGCCTTTTTAAATGCAATCCATAACCCGGATTTGCCAGGAACCCTTCTTACTCCTCCTACTTGCATGTGACACTGGGCTTAGGATCTGCATAGGAAACACACACACAAGCACACACCTACCTTTGTTGCCTGCAGATGCCTCCTTGGCTGTCCCCAAACGGTATCAAACCAACACCCACGGGAAGCTGTAAGCATAGAGGACATGCCTGCACCCCATTGGACTTACCTGTGTGGGTTAAATCCGGGTTATTTGACAACCTATGGCGGTGATGGTTCTGCTCAGGCAGAGCAGTGCTGATGCTCCTCATAAAGCTGTCGCTGCTGTGAAGGTTCTAGGTGACATCACAAATCCCTATGGTTACATACACAACAAAGCTGGGTTGTTGTTGTTTACACTCTGCAAGGCCTGTGGAAGTGAGTGACATCATAGCACTGTAGTTCTGAGGGTTCTAGATGGATGCAACAATCTCCTGTTGCTTCTATGAAGGCCATAATAGACGACATCACCAAACAGCTCCATAGTCACATACACAGCAAAGGAGAGATGTTGTTTACACCTAGTGATGTCAGTGGTATTGAGTGACATCACAGCACAGTGCTAAGGCTCCTGGGCCTGGACACAGCAGCGGCTGCAATATCTCAACGGAGAATACGTTTATATATATGTGTGTGTGTGCGCGTATATATATATATATATATATATATATATATATATATATATATATTTCTCCGCCGAAATCACTTTTAAACCCATTTCCACCTTTTTTTCCCTTCTCTTCCTCTTACTTTTTTTTCACGTTTTTTTACGTTTTTCTCCTTTTCGCCTCTTTTCTGGGCGTATTATTCTTCTTTTTCTTCTTTTTTTTCGTCTAATGCATACCCCATCAGTGCAGCAATGCTTATTCAATACCGCCAGCAGATGGAGACACTGGGGGATAATTTTCTAAGGATTTATACTGATTTTTCCTGTCTGAATTTGTCGCACAGAAAGTTGCAGGCCAAATATGTGTGACATTTCTGCGACTTTAGCTTCTAGAGCATTTTTACAACATTATACATAGGTGCTGAATACATAAAAAGCGACTGTTCAGCGACAGACAAGTCGCATCGGCTGAAAGTAGGCCAGAATGTCAGTCCATGTTGGAGCAGGTTTAGATACAGTCTAAAGTATAGATCTCAAAGTCTGTGCACAGAATTTAGCAAGGGCCTCGCACCTTCTGATGCATCAGGTAGGTGCACAATAGCATAGCCTAACCCTCTGTACTTTGGTCTATATTGATGCGGGACATAGACAGCCAGCTGATGACCAATCCATTAGTGCAATGGATGGCTGGAAGCATTTGTCTTTGCCTTTGCAATACCACAGAAGCAATGCATGGTCAATGTACAGCAATGACACACCTGTGTGAACAGCCAGGAGACCCCCCCCATGTTATGTTACATAGTTACATAGTTAGTACGGTCGAAAAAAGACATATGTCCATCAAGTTCAACCAGGGAATTAAGGGGTAGGGGTGTGGCGCGATATTGGGGAAGGGATGAGATTTTATATTTCTTCATAAGCATTAATCTTATTTTGTCAATTAGGAACATTCAGCACCCACCCGCTATCAAGGCAGCTGCCTATCATGTCATGCCCTACCTGCACAGGTGTGCTGGCTACTCAAATGATCCAATTAAGGAGGCCATTTAGTCAGCAGCAGCAGAAGTCCTGTGCCTGGACGCTCCAACAGCGGCCAGACACAAGCAGAAGCAGAAGCAGCAGAAGCAGCAGCAGCACCACCTTTTGTTTTTTGGCTGCAGCAGCAGCAGCAAGGCCCACAGGGCTGGCTAGCTGGCTAGCCAGCAAGCAGGTAGCAATGAAAGTAGGAATCTTTCTTTTTAACCCTGTAAGGGGGTGGTGCACTGTACCCGAAGATACTGCCATATCGGGTCAATGCATAGGGCGACGGAAGCAAGCTTCGAAATCGGCCCCCGTTCTCAAAAATCCATTTAATATATGGTCCCCAGATAGGGGACGTATCAGATATTAAACTGATAAGAACAGATACTACACTTGATCTTAGCCAAAAGGCCGAGAAGCGATAACCGTGAAAGGGGCGGGCCCAACAAGGTCCCCTTCATGGGCACTATCACTGCTTGCTGTCAGGGAGGCTGCCAGACAATTTTCCATGCACACTCTGGGCTGGGGGGCAGTCAACCACCAGTACACACAGCAGAACCTAAACCCATACCATTATTGCTAAGCAGCAAGACAGGGGCCCATTGCACTCCCACGGGGCCTTTTTAAATGCAATCCATAACCCGGATTTGCCAGGAACCCTTCTTACTCCTCCTACTTGCATGTGACACTGGGCTTAGGATCTGCATAGGAAACACACACACAAGCACACACCTACCTTTGTTGCCTGCAGATGCCTCCTTGGCTGTCCCCAAACGGTATCAAACCAACACCCACGGGAAGCTGTAAGCATAGAGGACATGCCTGCACCCCATTGGACTTACCTGTGTGGGTTAAATCCGGGTTATTTGACAACCTATGGCGGTGATGGTTCTGCTCAGGCAGAGCAGTGCTGATGCTCCTCATTGTCGCTGCTGTGAAGGTTCTAGGTGACATCACAAATCCCTATGGTTACATACACAACAAAGCTGGGTTGTTGTTGTTTACACTCTGCAAGGCCTGTGGAAGTGAGTGACATCATAGCACTGTAGTTCTGAGGGTTCTAGATGGATGCAACAATCTCCTGTTGCTTCTATGAAGGCCATAATAGACGACATCACCAAACAGCTCCATAGTCACATACACAGCAAAGGAGAGATGTTGTTTACACCTAGTGATGTCAGTGGTATTGAGTGACATCACAGCACAGTGCTAAGGCTCCTGGGCCTGGACACAGCAGCGGCTGCAATATCTCAACGGAGAATACGTTTATATATATGTGTGTGTGTGCGCGTATATATATATATATATATATATATATATATATATATATATATATTTCTCCGCCGAAATCACTTTTAAACCCATTTCCACCTTTTTTTCCCTTCTCTTCCTCTTACTTTTTTTTCACGTTTTTTTACGTTTTTCTCCTTTTCGCCTCTTTTCTGGGCGTATTATTCTTCTTTTTCTTCTTTTTTTTCGTCTAATGCATACCCCATCAGTGCAGCAATGCTTATTCAATACCGCCAGCAGATGGAGACACTGGGGGATAATTTTCTAAGGATTTATACTGATTTTTCCTGTCTGAATTTGTCGCACAGAAAGTTGCAGGCCAAATATGTGTGACATTTCTGCGACTTTAGCTTCTAGAGCATTTTTACAACATTATACATAGGTGCTGAATACATAAAAAGCGACTGTTCAGCCACAGACAAGTCGCATCGGCTGAAAGTAGGCCAGAATGTCAGTCCATGTTGGAGCAGGTTTAGATACAGTCTAAAGTATAGATCTCAAAGTCTGTGCACAGAATTTAGCAAGGGCCTCGCACCTTCTGATGCATCAGGTAGGTGCACAATAGCATAGCCTAACCCTCTGTACTTTGGTCTATATTGATGCGGGACATAGACAGCCAGCTGATGACCAATCCATTAGTGCAATGGATGGCTGGAAGCATTTGTCTTTGCCTTTGCAATACCACAGAAGCAATGCATGGTCAATGTACAGCAATGACACACCTGTGTGAACAGCCAGGAGACCCCCCCCATGTTATGTTACATAGTTACATAGTTAGTACGGTCGAAAAAAGACATATGTCCATCAAGTTCAACCAGGGAATTAAGGGGTAGGGGTGTGGCGCGATATTGGGGAAGGGATGAGATTTTATATTTCTTCATAAGCATTAATCTTATTTTGTCAATTAGGAACATTCAGCACCCACCCGCTATCAAGGCAGCTGCCTATCATGTCATGCCCTACCTGCACAGGTGTGCTGGCTACTCAAATGATCCAATTAAGGAGGCCATTTAGTCAGCAGCAGCAGAAGTCCTGTGCCTGGACGCTCCAACAGCGGCCAGACACAAGCAGAAGCAGAAGCAGCAGAAGCAGCAGCAGCACCACCTTTTGTTTTTTGGCTGCAGCAGCAGCAGCAAGGCCCACAGGGCTGGCTAGCTGGCTAGCCAGCAAGCAGGTAGCAATGAAAGTAGGAATCTTTCTTTTTAACCCTGTAAGGGGGTGGTGCACTGTACCCGAAGATACTGCCATATCGGGTCAATGCATAGGGCGACGGAAGCAAGCTTCGAAATCGGCCCCCGTTCTCAAAAATCCATTTAATATATGGTCCCCAGATAGGGGACGTATCAGATATTAAACTGATAAGAACAGATACTACACTTGATCTTAGCCAAAAGGCCGAGAAGCGATAACCGTGAAAGGGGCGGGCCCAACAAGGTCCCCTTCATGGGCACTATCACTGCTTGCTGTCAGGGAGGCTGCCAGACAATTTTCCATGCACACTCTGGGCTGGGGGGCAGTCAACCACCAGTACACACAGCAGAACCTAAACCCATACCATTATTGCTAAGCAGCAAGACAGGGGCCCATTGCACTCCCACGGGGCCTTTTTAAATGCAATCCATAACCCGGATTTGCCAGGAACCCTTCTTACTCCTCCTACTTGCATGTGACACTGGGCTTAGGATCTGCATAGGAAACACACACACAAGCACACACCTACCTTTGTTGCCTGCAGATGCCTCCTTGGCTGTCCCCAAACGGTATCAAACCAACACCCACGGGAAGCTGTAAGCATAGAGGACATGCCTGCACCCCATTGGACTTACCTGTGTGGGTTAAATCCGGGTTATTTGACAACCTATGGCGGTGATGGTTCTGCTCAGGCAGAGCAGTGCTGATGCTCCTCATAAAGCTGTCGCTGCTGTGAAGGTTCTAGGTGACATCACAAATCCCTATGGTTACATACACAACAAAGCTGGGTTGTTGTTGTTTACACTCTGCAAGGCCTGTGGAAGTGAGTGACATCATAGCACTGTAGTTCTGAGGGTTCTAGATGGATGCAACAATCTCCTGTTGCTTCTATGAAGGCCATAATAGACGACATCACCAAACAGCTCCATAGTCACATACACAGCAAAGGAGAGATGTTGTTTACACCTAGTGATGTCAGTGGTATTGAGTGACATCACAGCACAGTGCTAAGGCTCCTGGGCCTGGACACAGCAGCGGCTGCAATATCTCAACGGAGAATACGTTTATATATATGTGTGTGTGTGCGCGTATATATATATATATATATATATATATATATATATATATATATATTTCTCCGCCGAAATCACTTTTAAACCCATTTCCACCTTTTTTTCCCTTCTCTTCCTCTTACTTTTTTTTCACGTTTTTTTACGTTTTTCTCCTTTTCGCCTCTTTTCTGGGCGTATTATTCTTCTTTTTCTTCTTTTTTTTCGTCTAATGCATACCCCATCAGTGCAGCAATGCTTATTCAATACCGCCAGCAGATGGAGACACTGGGGGATAATTTTCTAAGGATTTATACTGATTTTTCCTGTCTGAATTTGTCGCACAGAAAGTTGCAGGCCAAATATGTGTGACATTTCTGCGACTTTAGCTTCTAGAGCATTTTTACAACATTATACATAGGTGCTGAATACATAAAAAGCGACTGTTCAGCCACAGACAAGTCGCATCGGCTGAAAGTAGGCCAGAATGTCAGTCCATGTTGGAGCAGGTTTAGATACAGTCTAAAGTATAGATCTCAAAGTCTGTGCACAGAATTTAGCAAGGGCCTCGCACCTTCTGATGCATCAGGTAGGTGCACAATAGCATAGCCTAACCCTCTGTACTTTGGTCTATATTGATGCGGGACATAGACAGCCAGCTGATGACCAATCCATTAGTGCAATGGATGGCTGGAAGCATTTGTCTTTGCCTTTGCAATACCACAGAAGCAATGCATGGTCAATGTACAGCAATGACACACCTGTGTGAACAGCCAGGAGACCCCCCCCATGTTATGTTACATAGTTACATAGTTAGTACGGTCGAAAAAAGACATATGTCCATCAAGTTCAACCAGGGAATTAAGGGGTAGGGGTGTGGCGCGATATTGGGGAAGGGATGAGATTTTATATTTCTTCATAAGCATTAATCTTATTTTGTCAATTAGGAACATTCAGCACCCACCCGCTATCAAGGCAGCTGCCTATCATGTCATGCCCTACCTGCACAGGTGTGCTGGCTACTCAAATGATCCAATTAAGGAGGCCATTTAGTCAGCAGCAGCAGAAGTCCTGTGCCTGGACGCTCCAACAGCGGCCAGACACAAGCAGAAGCAGAAGCAGCAGAAGCAGCAGCAGCACCACCTTTTGTTTTTTGGCTGCAGCAGCAGCAGCAAGGCCCACAGGGCTGGCTAGCTGGCTAGCCAGCAAGCAGGTAGCAATGAAAGTAGGAATCTTTCTTTTTAACCCTGTAAGGGGGTGGTGCACTGTACCCGAAGATACTGCCATATCGGGTCAATGCATAGGGCGACGGAAGCAAGCTTCGAAATCGGCCCCCGTTCTCAAAAATCCATTTAATATATGGTCCCCAGATAGGGGACGTATCAGATATTAAACTGATAAGAACAGATACTACACTTGATCTTAGCCAAAAGGCCGAGAAGCGATAACCGTGAAAGGGGCGGGCCCAACAAGGTCCCCTTCATGGGCACTATCACTGCTTGCTGTCAGGGAGGCTGCCAGACAATTTTCCATGCACACTCTGGGCTGGGGGGCAGTCAACCACCAGTACACACAGCAGAACCTAAACCCATACCATTATTGCTAAGCAGCAAGACAGGGGCCCATTGCACTCCCACGGGGCCTTTTTAAATGCAATCCATAACCCGGATTTGCCAGGAACCCTTCTTACTCCTCCTACTTGCATGTGACACTGGGCTTAGGATCTGCATAGGAAACACACACACAAGCACACACCTACCTTTGTTGCCTGCAGATGCCTCCTTGGCTGTCCCCAAACGGTATCAAACCAACACCCACGGGAAGCTGTAAGCATAGAGGACATGCCTGCACCCCATTGGACTTACCTGTGTGGGTTAAATCCGGGTTATTTGACAACCTATGGCGGTGATGGTTCTGCTCAGGCAGAGCAGTGCTGATGCTCCTCATAAAGCTGTCGCTGCTGTGAAGGTTCTAGGTGACATCACAAATCCCTATGGTTACATACACAACAAAGCTGGGTTGTTGTTGTTTACACTCTGCAAGGCCTGTGGAAGTGAGTGACATCATAGCACTGTAGTTCTGAGGGTTCTAGATGGATGCAACAATCTCCTGTTGCTTCTATGAAGGCCATAATAGACGACATCACCAAACAGCTCCATAGTCACATACACAGCAAAGGAGAGATGTTGTTTACACCTAGTGATGTCAGTGGTATTGAGTGACATCACAGCACAGTGCTAAGGCTCCTGGGCCTGGACACAGCAGCGGCTGCAATATCTCAACGGAGAATACGTTTATATATATGTGTGTGTGTGCGCGTATATATATATATATATATATATATATATATATATATATATATTTCTCCGCCGAAATCACTTTTAAACCCATTTCCACCTTTTTTTCCCTTCTCTTCCTCTTACTTTTTTTTCACGTTTTTTTACGTTTTTCTCCTTTTCGCCTCTTTTCTGGGCGTATTATTCTTCTTTTTCTTCTTTTTTTTCGTCTAATGCATACCCCATCAGTGCAGCAATGCTTATTCAATACCGCCAGCAGATGGAGACACTGGGGGATAATTTTCTAAGGATTTATACTGATTTTTCCTGTCTGAATTTGTCGCACAGAAAGTTGCAGGCCAAATATGTGTGACATTTCTGCGACTTTAGCTTCTAGAGCATTTTTACAACATTATACATAGGTGCTGAATACATAAAAAGCGACTGTTCAGCGACAGACAAGTCGCATCGGCTGAAAGTAGGCCAGAATGTCAGTCCATGTTGGAGCAGGTTTAGATACAGTCTAAAGTATAGATCTCAAAGTCTGTGCACAGAATTTAGCAAGGGCCTCGCACCTTCTGATGCATCAGGTAGGTGCACAATAGCATAGCCTAACCCTCTGTACTTTGGTCTATATTGATGCGGGACATAGACAGCCAGCTGATGACCAATCCATTAGTGCAATGGATGGCTGGAAGCATTTGTCTTTGCCTTTGCAATACCACAGAAGCAATGCATGGTCAATGTACAGCAATGACACACCTGTGTGAACAGCCAGGAGACCCCCCCCATGTTATGTTACATAGTTACATAGTTAGTACGGTCGAAAAAAGACATATGTCCATCAAGTTCAACCAGGGAATTAAGGGGTAGGGGTGTGGCGCGATATTGGGGAAGGGATGAGATTTTATATTTCTTCATAAGCATTAATCTTATTTTGTCAATTAGGAACATTCAGCACCCACCCGCTATCAAGGCAGCTGCCTATCATGTCATGCCCTACCTGCACAGGTGTGCTGGCTACTCAAATGATCCAATTAAGGAGGCCATTTAGTCAGCAGCAGCAGAAGTCCTGTGCCTGGACGCTCCAACAGCGGCCAGACACAAGCAGAAGCAGAAGCAGCAGAAGCAGCAGCAGCACCACCTTTTGTTTTTTGGCTGCAGCAGCAGCAGCAAGGCCCACAGGGCTGGCTAGCTGGCTAGCCAGCAAGCAGGTAGCAATGAAAGTAGGAATCTTTCTTTTTAACCCTGTAAGGGGGTGGTGCACTGTACCCGAAGATACTGCCATATCGGGTCAATGCATAGGGTGACGGAAGCAAGCTTCGAAATCGGCCCCCGTTCTCAAAAATCCATTTAATATATGGTCCCCAGATAGGGGACGTATCAGATATTAAACTGATAAGAACAGATACTACACTTGATCTTAGCCAAAAGGCCGAGAAGCGATAACCGTGAAAGGGGCGGGCCCAACAAGGTCCCCTTCATGGGCACTATCACTGCTTGCTGTCAGGGAGGCTGCCAGACAATTTTCCATGCACACTCTGGGCTGGGGGGCAGTCAACCACCAGTACACACAGCAGAACCTAAACCCATACCATTATTGCTAAGCAGCAAGACAGGGGCCCATTGCACTCCCACGGGGCCTTTTTAAATGCAATCCATAACCCGGATTTGCCAGGAACCCTTCTTACTCCTCCTACTTGCATGTGACACTGGGCTTAGGATCTGCATAGGAAACACACACACAAGCACACACCTACCTTTGTTGCCTGCAGATGCCTCCTTGGCTGTCCCCAAACGGTATCAAACCAACACCCACGGGAAGCTGTAAGCATAGAGGACATGCCTGCACCCCATTGGACTTACCTGTGTGGGTTAAATCCGGGTTATTTGACAACCTATGGCGGTGATGGTTCTGCTCAGGCAGAGCAGTGCTGATGCTCCTCATAAAGCTGTCGCTGCTGTGAAGGTTCTAGGTGACATCACAAATCCCTATGGTTACATACACAACAAAGCTGGGTTGTTGTTGTTTACACTCTGCAAGGCCTGTGGAAGTGAGTGACATCATAGCACTGTAGTTCTGAGGGTTCTAGATGGATGCAACAATCTCCTGTTGCTTCTATGAAGGCCATAATAGACGACATCACCAAACAGCTCCATAGTCACATACACAGCAAAGGAGAGATGTTGTTTACACCTAGTGATGTCAGTGGTATTGAGTGACATCACAGCACAGTGCTAAGGCTCCTGGGCCTGGACACAGCAGCGGCTGCAATATCTCAACGGAGAATACGTTTATATATATGTGTGTGTGTGCGCGTATATATATATATATATATATATATATATATATATATATATATATATATTTCTCCGCCGAAATCACTTTTAAACCCATTTCCACCTTTTTTTCCCTTCTCTTCCTCTTACTTTTTTTTCACGTTTTTTTAAGTTTTTCTCCTTTTCGCCTCTTTTCTGGGCGTATTATTCTTCTTTTTCTTCTTTTTTTTCGTCTAATGCATACCCCATCAGTGCAGCAATGCTTATTCAATACCGCCAGCAGATGGAGACACTGGGGGATAATTTTCTAAGGATTTATACTGATTTTTCCTGTCTAAATTTGTCGCACAGAAAGTTGCAGGCCAAATATGTGTGACATTTCTGCGACTTTAGCTTCTAGAGCATTTTTACAACATTATACATAGGTGCTGAATACATAAAAAGCGACTGTTCAGCGACAGACAAGTCGCATCGGCTGAAAGTAGGCCAGAATGTCAGTCCATGTTGGAGCAGGTTTAGATACAGTCTAAAGTATAGATCTCAAAGTCTGTGCACAGAATTTAGCAAGGGCCTCGCACCTTCTGATGCATCAGGTAGGTGCACAATAGCATAGCCTAACCCTCTGTACTTTGGTCTATATTGATGCGGGACATAGACAGCCAGCTGATGACCAATCCATTAGTGCAATGGATGGCTGGAAGCATTTGTCTTTGCCTTTGCAATACCACAGAAGCAATGCATGGTCAATGTACAGCAATGACACACCTGTGTGAACAGCCAGGAGACCCCCCCCCATGTTATGTTACATAGTTACATAGTTAGTACGGTCGAAAAAAGACATATGTCCATCAAGTTCAACCAGGGAATTAAGGGGTAGGGGTGTGGCGCGATATTGGGGAAGGGATGAGATTTTATATTTCTTCATAAGCATTAATCTTATTTTGTCAATTAGGAACATTCAGCACCCACCCGCTATCAAGGCAGCTGCCTATCATGTCATGCCCTACCTGCACAGGTGTGCTGGCTACTCAAATGATCCAATTAAGGAGGCCATTTAGTCAGCAGCAGCAGAAGTCCTGTGCCTGGACGCTCCAACAGCGGCCAGACACAAGCAGAAGCAGAAGCAGCAGAAGCAGCAGCAGCACCACCTTTTGTTTTTTGGCTGCAGCAGCAGCAGCAAGGCCCACAGGGCTGGCTAGCTGGCTAGCCAGCAAGCAGGTAGCAATGAAAGTAGGAATCTTTCTTTTTAACCCTGTAAGGGGGTGGTGCACTGTACCCGAAGATACTGCCATATCGGGTCAATGCATAGGGCGACGGAAGCAAGCTTCGAAATCGGCCCCCGTTCTCAAAAATCCATTTAATATATGGTCCCCAGATAGGGGACGTATCAGATATTAAACTGATAAGAACAGATACTACACTTGATCTTAGCCAAAAGGCCGAGAAGCGATAACCGTGAAAGGGGCGGGCCCAACAAGGTCCCCTTCATGGGCACTATCACTGCTTGCTGTCAGGGAGGCTGCCAGACAATTTTCCATGCACACTCTGGGCTGGGGGGCAGTCAACCACCAGTACACACAGCAGAACCTAAACCCATACCATTATTGCTAAGCAGCAAGACAGGGGCCCATTGCACTCCCACGGGGCCTTTTTAAATGCAATCCATAACCCGGATTTGCCAGGAACCCTTCTTACTCCTCCTACTTGCATGTGACACTGGGCTTAGGATCTGCATAGGAAACACACACACAAGCACACACCTACCTTTGTTGCCTGCAGATGCCTCCTTGGCTGTCCCCAAACGGTATCAAACCAACACCCACGGGAAGCTGTAAGCATAGAGGACATGCCTGCACCCCATTGGACTTACCTGTGTGGGTTAAATCCGGGTTATTTGACAACCTATGGCGGTGATGGTTCTGCTCAGGCAGAGCAGTGCTGATGCTCCTCATAAAGCTGTCGCTGCTGTGAAGGTTCTAGGTGACATCACAAATCCCTATGGTTACATACACAACAAAGCTGGGTTGTTGTTGTTTACACTCTGCAAGGCCTGTGGAAGTGAGTGACATCATAGCACTGTAGTTCTGAGGGTTCTAGATGGATGCAACAATCTCCTGTTGCTTCTATGAAGGCCATAATAGACGACATCACCAAACAGCTCCATAGTCACATACACAGCAAAGGAGAGATGTTGTTTACACCTAGTGATGTCAGTGGTATTGAGTGACATCACAGCACAGTGCTAAGGCTCCTGGGCCTGGACACAGCAGCGGCTGCAATATCTCAACGGAGAATACGTTTATATATATGTGTGTGTGTGCGCGTATATATATATATATATATATATATATATATATATATTTCTCCGCCGAAATCACTTTTAAACCCATTTCCACCTTTTTTTCCCTTCTCTTCCTCTTACTTTTTTTTCACGTTTTTTTACGTTTTTCTCCTTTTCGCCTCTTTTCTGGGCGTATTATTCTTCTTTTTCTTCTTTTTTTTCGTCTAATGCATACCCCATCAGTGCAGCAATGCTTATTCAATACCGCCAGCAGATGGAGACACTGGGGGATAATTTTCTAAGGATTTATACTGATTTTTCCTGTCTGAATTTGTCGCACAGAAAGTTGCAGGCCAAATATGTGTGACATTTCTGCGACTTTAGCTTCTAGAGCATTTTTACAACATTATACATAGGTGCTGAATACATAAAAAGCGACTGTTCAGCGACAGACAAGTCGCATCGGCTGAAAGTAGGCCAGAATGTCAGTCCATGTTGGAGCAGGTTTAGATACAGTCTAAAGTATAGATCTCAAAGTCTGTGCACAGAATTTAGCAAGGGCCTCGCACCTTCTGATGCATCAGGTAGGTGCACAATAGCATAGCCTAACCCTCTGTACTTTGGTCTATATTGATGCGGGACATAGACAGCCAGCTGATGACCAATCCATTAGTGCAATGGATGGCTGGAAGCATTTGTCTTTGCCTTTGCAATACCACAGAAGCAATGCATGGTCAATGTACAGCAATGACACACCTGTGTGAACAGCCAGGAGACCCCCCCCATGTTATGTTACATAGTTACATAGTTAGTACGGTCGAAAAAAGACATATGTCCATCAAGTTCAACCAGGGAATTAAGGGGTAGGGGTGTGGCGCGATATTGGGGAAGGGATGAGATTTTATATTTCTTCATAAGCATTAATCTTATTTTGTCAATTAGGAACATTCAGCACCCACCCGCTATCAAGGCAGCTGCCTATCATGTCATGCCCTACCTGCACAGGTGTGCTGGCTACTCAAATGATCCAATTAAGGAGGCCATTTAGTCAGCAGCAGCAGAAGTCCTGTGCCTGGACGCTCCAACAGCGGCCAGACACAAGCAGAAGCAGAAGCAGCAGAAGCAGCAGCAGCACCACCTTTTGTTTTTTGGCTGCAGCAGCAGCAGCAGCAAGGCCCACAGGGCTGGCTAGCTGGCTAGCCAGCAAGCAGGTAGCAATGAAAGTAGGAATCTTTCTTTTTAACCCTGTAAGGGGGTGGTGCACTGTACCCGAAGATACTGCCATATCGGGTCAATGCATAGGGCGACGGAAGCAAGCTTCGAAATCGGCCCCCGTTCTCAAAAATCCATTTAATATATGGTCCCCAGATAGGGGACGTATCAGATATTAAACTGATAAGAACAGATACTACACTTGATCTTAGCCAAAAGGCCGAGAAGCGATAACCGTGAAAGGGGCGGGCCCAACAAGGTCCCCTTCATGGGCACTATCACTGCTTGCTGTCAGGGAGGCTGCCAGACAATTTTCCATGCACACTCTGGGCTGGGGGGCAGTCAACCACCAGTACACACAGCAGAACCTAAACCCATACCATTATTGCTAAGCAGCAAGACAGGGGCCCATTGCACTCCCACGGGGCCTTTTTAAATGCAATCCATAACCCGGATTTGCCAGGAACCCTTCTTACTCCTCCTACTTGCATGTGACACTGGGCTTAGGATCTGCATAGGAAACACACACACAAGCACACACCTACCTTTGTTGCCTGCAGATGCCTCCTTGGCTGTCCCCAAACGGTATCAAACCAACACCCACGGGAAGCTGTAAGCATAGAGGACATGCCTGCACCCCATTGGACTTTCCTGTGTGGGTTAAATCCGGGTTATTTGACAACCTATGGCGGTGATGGTTCTGCTCAGGCAGAGCAGTGCTGATGCTCCTCATAAAGCTGTCGCTGCTGTGAAGGTTCTAGGTGACATCACAAATCCCTATGGTTACATACACAACAAAGCTGGGTTGTTGTTGTTTACACTCTGCAAGGCCTGTGGAAGTGAGTGACATCATAGCACTGTAGTTCTGAGGGTTCTAGATGGATGCAACAATCTCCTGTTGCTTCTATGAAGGCCATAATAGACGACATCACCAAACAGCTCCATAGTCACATACACAGCAAAGGAGAGATGTTGTTTACACCTAGTGATGTCAGTGGTATTGAGTGACATCACAGCACAGTGCTAAGGCTCCTGGGCCTGGACACAGCAGCGGCTGCAATATCTCAACGGAGAATACGTTTATATATATGTGTGTGTGTGCGCGTATATATATATATATATATATATATATATATATATATATATATATATTTCTCCGCCGAAATCACTTTTAAACCCATTTCCACCTTTTTTTCCCTTCTCTTCCTCTTACTTTTTTTTCACGTTTTTTTACGTTTTTCTCCTTTTCGCCTCTTTTCTGGGCGTATTATTCTTCTTTTTCTTCTTTTTTTTCGTCTAATGCATACCCCATCAGTGCAGCAATGCTTATTCAATACCGCCAGCAGATGGAGACACTGGGGGATAATTTTCTAAGGATTTATACTGATTTTTCCTGTCTGAATTTGTCGCACAGAAAGTTGCAGGCCAAATATGTGTGACATTTCTGCGACTTTAGCTTCTAGAGCATTTTTACAACATTATACATAGGTGCTGAATACATAAAAAGCGACTGTTCAGCGACAGACAAGTCGCATCGGCTGAAAGTAGGCCAGAATGTCAGTCCATGTTGGAGCAGGTTTAGATACAGTCTAAAGTATAGATCTCAAAGTCTGTGCACAGAATTTAGCAAGGGCCTCGCACCTTCTGATGCATCAGGTAGGTGCACAATAGCATAGCCTAACCCTCTGTACTTTGGTCTATATTGATGCGGGACATAGACAGCCAGCTGATGACCAATCCATTAGTGCAATGGATGGCTGGAAGCATTTGTCTTTGCCTTTGCAATACCACAGAAGCAATGCATGGTCAATGTACAGCAATGACACACCTGTGTGAACAGCCAGGAGACCCCCCCCATGTTATGTTACATAGTTACATAGTTAGTACGGTCGAAAAAAGACATATGTCCATCAAGTTCAACCAGGGAATTAAGGGGTAGGGGTGTGGCGCGATATTGGGGAAGAGATGAGATTTTATATTTCTTCATAAGCATTAATCTTATTTTGTCAATTAGGAACATTCAGCACCCACCCGCTATCAAGGCAGCTGCCTATCATGTCATGCCCTACCTGCACAGGTGTGCTGGCTACTCAAATGATCCAATTAAGGAGGCCATTTAGTCAGCAGCAGCAGAAGTCCTGTGCCTGGACGCTCCAACAGCGGCCAGACACAAGCAGAAGCAGAAGCAGCAGAAGCAGCAGCAGCACCACCTTTTGTTTTTTGGCTGCAGCAGCAGCAGCAGCAAGGCCCACAGGGCTGGCTAGCTGGCTAGCCAGCAAGCAGGTAGCAATGAAAGTAGGAATCTTTCTTTTTAACCCTGTAAGGGGGTGGTGCACTGTACCCGAAGATACTGCCATATCGGGTCAATGCATAGGGCGACGGAAGCAAGCTTCGAAATCGGCCCCCGTTCTCAAAAATCCATTTAATATATGGTCCCCAGATAGGGGACGTATCAGATATTAAACTGATAAGAACAGATACTACACTTGATCTTAGCCAAAAGGCCGAGAAGCGATAACCGTGAAAGGGGCGGGCCCAACAAGGTCCCCTTCATGGGCACTATCACTGCTTGCTGTCAGGGAGGCTGCCAGACAATTTTCCATGCACACTCTGGGCTGGGGGGCAGTCAACCACCAGTACACACAGCAGAACCTAAACCCATACCATTATTGCTAAGCAGCAAGACAGGGGCCCATTGCACTCCCACGGGGCCTTTTTAAATGCAATCCATAACCCGGATTTGCCAGGAACCCTTCTTACTCCTCCTACTTGCATGTGACACTGGGCTTAGGATCTGCATAGGAAACACACACACAAGCACACACCTACCTTTGTTGCCTGCAGATGCCTCCTTGGCTGTCCCCAAACGGTATCAAACCAACACCCACGGGAAGCTGTAAGCATAGAGGACATGCCTGCACCCCATTGGACTTTCCTGTGTGGGTTAAATCCGGGTTATTTGACAACCTATGGCGGTGATGGTTCTGCTCAGGCAGAGCAGTGCTGATGCTCCTCATAAAGCTGTCGCTGCTGTGAAGGTTCTAGGTGACATCACAAATCCCTATGGTTACATACACAACAAAGCTGGGTTGTTGTTGTTTACACTCTGCAAGGCCTGTGGAAGTGAGTGACATCATAGCACTGTAGTTCTGAGGGTTCTAGATGGATGCAACAATCTCCTGTTGCTTCTATGAAGGCCATAATAGACGACATCACCAAACAGCTCCATAGTCACATACACAGCAAAGGAGAGATGTTGTTTACACCTAGTGATGTCAGTGGTATTGAGTGACATCACAGCACAGTGCTAAGGCTCCTGGGCCTGGACACAGCAGCGGCTGCAATATCTCAACGGAGAATACGTTTATATATATGTGTGTGTGTGCGCGTATATATATATATATATATATATATATATATATATATATATATATATATATATATATATTTCTCCGCCGAAATCACTTTTAAACCCATTTCCACCTTTTTTTCCCTTCTCTTCCTCTTACTTTTTTTTCACGTTTTTTTACGTTTTTCTCCTTTTCGCCTCTTTTCTGGGCGTATTATTCTTCTTTTTCTTCTTTTTTTTCGTCTAATGCATACCCCATCAGTGCAGCAATGCTTATTCAATACCGCCAGCAGATGGAGACACTGGGGGATAATTTTCTAAGGATTTATACTGATTTTTCCTGTCTGAATTTGTCGCACAGAAAGTTGCAGGCCAAATATGTGTGACATTTCTGCGACTTTAGCTTCTAGAGCATTTTTACAACATTATACATAGGTGCTGAATACATAAAAAGCGACTGTTCAGCGACAGACAAGTCGCATCGGCTGAAAGTAGGCCAGAATGTCAGTCCATGTTGGAGCAGGTTTAGATACAGTCTAAAGTATAGATCTCAAAGTCTGTGCACAGAATTTAGCAAGGGCCTCGCACCTTCTGATGCATCAGGTAGGTGCACAATAGCATAGCCTAACCCTCTGTACTTTGGTCTATATTGATGCGGGACATAGACAGCCAGCTGATGACCAATCCATTAGTGCAATGGATGGCTGGAAGCATTTGTCTTTGCCTTTGCAATACCACAGAAGCAATGCATGGTCAATGTACAGCAATGACACACCTGTGTGAACAGCCAGGAGACCCCCCCCATGTTATGTTACATAGTTACATAGTTAGTACGGTCGAAAAAAGACATATGTCCATCAAGTTCAACCAGGGAATTAAGGGGTAGGGGTGTGGCGCGATATTGGGGAAGGGATGAGATTTTATATTTCTTCATAAGCATTAATCTTATTTTGTCAATTAGGAACATTCAGCACCCACCCGCTATCAAGGCAGCTGCCTATCATGTCATGCCCTACCTGCACAGGTGTGCTGGCTACTCAAATGATCCAATTAAGGAGGCCATTTAGTCAGCAGCAGCAGAAGTCCTGTGCCTGGACGCTCCAACAGCGGCCAGACACAAGCAGAAGCAGAAGCAGCAGAAGCAGCAGCAGCACCACCTTTTGTTTTTTGGCTGCAGCAGCAGCAGCAAGGCCCACAGGGCTGGCTAGCTGGCTAGCCAGCAAGCAGGTAGCAATGAAAGTAGGAATCTTTCTTTTTAACCCTGTAAGGGGGTGGTGCACTGTACCCGAAGATACTGCCATATCGGGTCAATGCATAGGGCGACGGAAGCAAGCTTCGAAATCGGCCCCCGTTCTCAAAAATCCATTTAATATATGGTCCCCAGATAGGGGACGTATCAGATATTAAACTGATAAGAACAGATACTACACTTGATCTTAGCCAAAAGGCCGAGAAGCGATAACCGTGAAAGGGGCGGGCCCAACAAGGTCCCCTTCATGGGCACTATCACTGCTTGCTGTCAGGGAGGCTGCCAGACAATTTTCCATGCACACTCTGGGCTGGGGGGCAGTCAACCACCAGTACACACAGCAGAACCTAAACCCATACCATTATTGCTAAGCAGCAAGACAGGGGCCCATTGCACTCCCACGGGGCCTTTTTAAATGCAATCCATAACCCGGATTTGCCAGGAACCCTTCTTACTCCTCCTACTTGCATGTGACACTGGGCTTAGGATCTGCATAGGAAACACACACACAAGCACACACCTACCTTTGTTGCCTGCAGATGCCTCCTTGGCTGTCCCCAAACGGTATCAAACCAACACCCACGGGAAGCTGTAAGCATAGAGGACATGCCTGCACCCCATTGGACTTACCTGTGTGGGTTAAATCCGGGTTATTTGACAACCTATGGCGGTGATGGTTCTGCTCAGGCAGAGCAGTGCTGATGCTCCTCATAAAGCTGTCGCTGCTGTGAAGGTTCTAGGTGACATCACAAATCCCTATGGTTACATACACAACAAAGCTGGGTTGTTGTTGTTTACACTCTGCAAGGCCTGTGGAAGTGAGTGACATCATAGCACTGTAGTTCTGAGGGTTCTAGATGGATGCAACAATCTCCTGTTGCTTCTATGAAGGCCATAATAGACGACATCACCAAACAGCTCCATAGTCACATACACAGCAAAGGAGAGATGTTGTTTACACCTAGTGATGTCAGTGGTATTGAGTGACATCACAGCACAGTGCTAAGGCTCCTGGGCCTGGACACAGCAGCGGCTGCAATATCTCAACGGAGAATACGTTTATATATATGTGTGTGTGTGCGCGTATATATATATATATATATATATATATACATATATATTTCTCCGCCGAAATCACTTTTAAACCCATTTCCACCTTTTTTTCCCTTCTCTTCCTCTTACTTTTTTTTCACGTTTTTTTACGTTTTTCTCCTTTTCGCCTCTTTTCTGGGCGTATTATTCTTCTTTTTCTTCTTTTTTTTCGTCTAATGCATACCCCATCAGTGCAGCAATGCTTATTCAATACCGCCAGCAGATGGAGACACTGGGGGATAATTTTCTAAGGATTTATACTGATTTTTCCTGTCTGAATTTGTCGCACAGAAAGTTGCAGGCCAAATATGTGTGACATTTCTGCGACTTTAGCTTCTAGAGCATTTTTACAACATTATACATAGGTGCTGAATACATAAAAAGCGACTGTTCAGCGACAGACAAGTCGCATCGGCTGAAAGTAGGCCAGAATGTCAGTCCATGTTGGAGCAGGTTTAGATACAGTCTAAAGTATAGATCTCAAAGTCTGTGCACAGAATTTAGCAAGGGCCTCGCACCTTCTGATGCATCAGGTAGGTGCACAATAGCATAGCCTAACCCTCTGTACTTTGGTCTATATTGATGCGGGACATAGACAGCCAGCTGATGACCAATCCATTAGTGCAATGGATGGCTGGAAGCATTTGTCTTTGCCTTTGCAATACCACAGAAGCAATGCATGGTCAATGTACAGCAATGACACACCTGTGTGAACAGCCAGGAGACCCCCCCCATGTTATGTTACATAGTTACATAGTTAGTACGGTCGAAAAAAGACATATGTCCATCAAGTTCAACCAGGGAATTAAGGGGTAGGGGTGTGGCGCGATATTGGGGAAGGGATGAGATTTTATATTTCTTCATAAGCATTAATCTTATTTTGTCAATTAGGAACATTCAGCACCCACCCGCTATCAAGGCAGCTGCCTATCATGTCATGCCCTACCTGCACAGGTGTGCTGGCTACTCAAATGATCCAATTAAGGAGGCCATTTAGTCAGCAGCAGCAGAAGTCCTGTGCCTGGACGCTCCAACAGCGGCCAGACACAAGCAGAAGCAGAAGCAGCAGAAGCAGCAGCAGCACCACCTTTTGTTTTTTGGCTGCAGCAGCAGCAGCAAGGCCCACAGGGCTGGCTAGCTGGCTAGCCAGCAAGCAGGTAGCAATGAAAGTAGGAATCTTTCTTTTTAACCCTGTAAGGGGGTGGTGCACTGTACCCGAAGATACTGCCATATCGGGTCAATGCATAGGGCGACGGAAGCAAGCTTCGAAATCGGCCCCCGTTCTCAAAAATCCATTTAATATATGGTCCCCAGATAGGGGACGTATCAGATATTAAACTGATAAGAACAGATACTACACTTGATCTTAGCCAAAAGGCCGAGAAGCGATAACCGTGAAAGGGGCGGGCCCAACAAGGTCCCCTTCATGGGCACTATCACTGCTTGCTGTCAGGGAGGCTGCCAGACAATTTTCCATGCACACTCTGGGCTGGGGGGCAGTCAACCACCAGTACACACAGCAGAACCTAAACCCATACCATTATTGCTAAGCAGCAAGACAGGGGCCCATTGCACTCCCACGGGGCCTTTTTAAATGCAATCCATAACCCGGATTTGCCAGGAACCCTTCTTACTCCTCCTACTTGCATGTGACACTGGGCTTAGGATCTGCATAGGAAACACACACACAAGCACACACCTACCTTTGTTGCCTGCAGATGCCTCCTTGGCTGTCCCCAAACGGTATCAAACCAACACCCACGGGAAGCTGTAAGCATAGAGGACATGCCTGCACCCCATTGGACTTACCTGTGTGGGTTAAATCCGGGTTATTTGACAACCTATGGCGGTGATGGTTCTGCTCAGGCAGAGCAGTGCTGATGCTCCTCATAAAGCTGTCGCTGCTGTGAAGGTTCTAGGTGACATCACAAATCCCTATGGTTACATACACAACAAAGCTGGGTTGTTGTTGTTTACACTCTGCAAGGCCTGTGGAAGTGAGTGACATCATAGCACTGTAGTTCTGAGGGTTCTAGATGGATGCAACAATCTCCTGTTGCTTCTATGAAGGCCATAATAGACGACATCACCAAACAGCTCCATAGTCACATACACAGCAAAGGAGAGATGTTGTTTACACCTAGTGATGTCAGTGGTATTGAGTGACATCACAGCACAGTGCTAAGGCTCCTGGGCCTGGACACAGCAGCGGCTGCAATATCTCAACGGAGAATACGTTTATATATATGTGTGTGTGTGCGCGTATATATATATATATATATATATATATATATATATATATATATTTCTCCGCCGAAATCACTTTTAAACCCATTTCCACCTTTTTTTCCCTTCTCTTCCTCTTACTTTTTTTTCACGTTTTTTTACGTTTTTCTCCTTTTCGCCTCTTTTCTGGGCGTATTATTCTTCTTTTTCTTCTTTTTTTTCGTCTAATGCATACCCCATCAGTGCAGCAATGCTTATTCAATACCGCCAGCAGATGGAGACACTGGGGGATAATTTTCTAAGGATTTATACTGATTTTTCCTGTCTGAATTTGTCGCACAGAAAGTTGCAGGCCAAATATGTGTGACATTTCTGCGACTTTAGCTTCTAGAGCATTTTTACAACATTATACATAGGTGCTGAATACATAAAAAGCGACTGTTCAGCGGCAGACAAGTCGCATCGGCTGAAAGTAGGCCAGAATGTCAGTCCATGTTGGAGCAGGTTTAGATACAGTCTAAAGTATAGATCTCAAAGTCTGTGCACAGAATTTAGCAAGGGCCTCGCACCTTCTGATGCATCAGGTAGGTGCACAATAGCATAGCCTAACCCTCTGTACTTTGGTCTATATTGATGCGGGACATAGACAGCCAGCTGATGACCAATCCATTAGTGCAATGGATGGCTGGAAGCATTTGTCTTTGCCTTTGCAATACCACAGAAGCAATGCATGGTCAATGTACAGCAATGACACACCTGTGTGAACAGCCAGGAGACCCCCCCCATGTTATGTTACATAGTTACATAGTTAGTACGGTCGAAAAAAGACATATGTCCATCAAGTTCAACCAGGGAATTAAGGGGTAGGGGTGTGGCGCGATATTGGGGAAGGGATGAGATTTTATATTTCTTCATAAGCATTAATCTTATTTTGTCAATTAGGAACATTCAGCACCCACCCGCTATCAAGGCAGCTGCCTATCATGTCATGCCCTACCTGCACAGGTGTGCTGGCTACTCAAATGATCCAATTAAGGAGGCCATTTAGTCAGCAGCAGCAGAAGTCCTGTGCCTGGACGCTCCAACAGCGGCCAGACACAAGCAGAAGCAGAAGCAGCAGAAGCAGCAGCAGCACCACCTTTTGTTTATTGGCTGCAGCAGCAGCAAGGCCCACAGGGCTGGCTAGCTGGCTAGCCAGCAAGCAGGTAGCAATGAAAGTAGGAATCTTTCTTTTTAACCCTGTAAGGGGGTGGTGCACTGTACCCGAAGATACTGCCATATCGGGTCAATGCATAGGGCGACGGAAGCAAGCTTCGAAATCGGCCCCCGTTCTCAAAAATCCATTTAATATATGGTCCCCAGATAGGGGACGTATCAGATATTAAACTGATAAGAACAGATACTACACTTGATCTTAGCCAAAAGGCCGAGAAGCGATAACCGTGAAAGGGGCGGGCCCAACAAGGTCCCCTTCATGGGCACTATCACTGCTTGCTGTCAGGGAGGCTGCCAGACAATTTTCCATGCACACTCTGGGCTGGGGGGCAGTCAACCACCAGTACACACAGCAGAACCTAAACCCATACCATTATTGCTAAGCAGCAAGACAGGGGCCCATTGCACTCCCACGGGGCCTTTTTAAATGCAATCCATAACCCGGATTTGCCAGGAACCCTTCTTACTCCTCCTACTTGCATGTGACACTGGGCTTAGGATCTGCATAGGAAACACACACACAAGCACACACCTACCTTTGTTGCCTGCAGATGCCTCCTTGGCTGTCCCCAAACGGTATCAAACCAACACCCACGGGAAGCTGTAAGCATAGAGGACATGCCTGCACCCCATTGGACTTACCTGTGTGGGTTAAATCCGGGTTATTTGACAACCTATGGCGGTGATGGTTCTGCTCAGGCAGAGCAGTGCTGATGCTCCTCATAAAGCTGTCGCTGCTGTGAAGGTTCTAGGTGACATCACAAATCCCTATGGTTACATACACAACAAAGCTGGGTTGTTGTTGTTTACACTCTGCAAGGCCTGTGGAAGTGAGTGACATCATAGCACTGTAGTTCTGAGGGTTCTAGATGGATGCAACAATCTCCTGTTGCTTCTATGAAGGCCATAATAGACGACATCACCAAACAGCTCCATAGTCACATACACAGCAAAGGAGAGATGTTGTTTACACCTAGTGATGTCAGTGGTATTGAGTGACATCACAGCACAGTGCTAAGGCTCCTGGGCCTGGACACAGCAGCGGCTGCAATATCTCAACGGAGAATACGTTTATATATATGTGTGTGTGTGCGCGTATATATATATATATATATATATATATATATATATATATATATATATTTCTCCGCCGAAATCACTTTTAAACCCATTTCCACCTTTTTTTCCCTTCTCTTCCTCTTACTTTTTTTTCACGTTTTTTTACATTTTTCTCCTTTTCGCCTCTTTTCTGGGCGTATTATTCTTCTTTTTCTTCTTTTTTTTCGTCTAATGCATACCCCATCAGTGCAGCAATGCTTATTCAATACCGCCAGCAGATGGAGACACTGGGGGATAATTTTCTAAGGATTTATACTGATTTTTCCTGTCTGAATTTGTCGCACAGAAAGTTGCAGGCCAAATATGTGTGACATTTCTGCGACTTTAGCTTCTAGAGCATTTTTACAACATTATACATAGGTGCTGAATACATAAAAAGCGACTGTTCAGCGACAGACAAGTCGCATCGGCTGAAAGTAGGCCAGAATGTCAGTCCATGTTGGAGCAGGTTTAGATACAGTCTAAAGTATAGATCTCAAAGTCTGTGCACAGAATTTAGCAAGGGCCTCGCACCTTCTGATGCATCAGGTAGGTGCACAATAGCATAGCCTAACCCTCTGTACTTTGGTCTATATTGATGCGGGACATAGACAGCCAGCTGATGACCAATCCATTAGTGCAATGGATGGCTGGAAGCATTTGTCTTTGCCTTTGCAATACCACAGAAGCAATGCATGGTCAATGTACAGCAATGACACACCTGTGTGAACAGCCAGGAGACCCCCCCCATGTTATGTTACATAGTTACATAGTTAGTACGGTCGAAAAAAGACATATGTCCATCAAGTTCAACCAGGGAATTAAGGGGTAGGGGTGTGGCGCGATATTGGGGAAGGGATGAGATTTTATATTTCTTCATAAGCATTAATCTTATTTTGTCAATTAGGAACATTCAGCACCCACCCGCTATCAAGGCAGCTGCCTATCATGTCATGCCCTACCTGCACAGGTGTGCTGGCTACTCAAATGATCCAATTAAGGAGGCCATTTAGTCAGCAGCAGCAGAAGTCCTGTGCCTGGACGCTCCAACAGCGGCCAGACATAAGCAGAAGCAGAAGCAGCAGAAGCAGCAGCAGCACCACCTTTTGTTTTTTGGCTGCAGCAGCAGCAGCAAGGCCCACAGGGCTGGCTAGCTGGCTAGCCAGCAAGCAGGTAGCAATGAAAGTAGGAATCTTTCTTTTTAACCCTGTAAGGGGGTGGTGCACTGTACCCGAAGATACTGCCATATCGGGTCAATGCATAGGGCGACGGAAGCAAGCTTCGAAATCGGCCCCCGTTCTCAAAAATCCATTTAATATATGGTCCCCAGATAGGGGACGTATCAGATATTAAACTGATAAGAACAGATACTACACTTGATCTTAGCCAAAAGGCCGAGAAGCGATAACCGTGAAAGGGGCGGGCCCAACAAGGTCCCCTTCATGGGCACTATCACTGCTTGCTGTCAGGGAGGCTGCCAGACAATTTTCCATGCACACTCTGGGCTGGGGGGCAGTCAACCACCAGTACACACAGCAGAACCTAAACCCATACCATTATTGCTAAGCAGCAAGACAGGGGCCCATTGCACTCCCACGGGGCCTTTTTAAATGCAATCCATAACCCGGATTTGCCAGGAACCCTTCTTACTCCTCCTACTTGCATGTGACACTGGGCTTAGGATCTGCATAGGAAACACACACACAAGCACACACCTACCTTTGTTGCCTGCAGATGCCTCCTTGGCTGTCCCCAAACGGTATCAAACCAACACCCACGGGAAGCTGTAAGCATAGAGGACATGCCTGCACCCCATTGGACTTACCTGTGTGGGTTAAATCCGGGTTATTTGACAACCTATGGCGGTGATGGTTCTGCTCAGGCAGAGCAGTGCTGATGCTCCTCATAAAGCTGTCGCTGCTGTGAAGGTTCTAGGTGACATCACAAATCCCTATGGTTACATACACAACAAAGCTGGGTTGTTGTTGTTTACACTCTGCAAGGCCTGTGGAAGTGAGTGACATCATAGCACTGTAGTTCTGAGGGTTCTAGATGGATGCAACAATCTCCTGTTGCTTCTATGAAGGCCATAATAGACGACATCACCAAACAGCTCCATAGTCACATACACAGCAAAGGAGAGATGTTGTTTACACCTAGTGATGTCAGTGGTATTGAGTGACATCACAGCACAGTGCTAAGGCTCCTGGGCCTGGACACAGCAGCGGCTGCAATATCTCAACGGAGAATACGTTTATATATATGTGTGTGTGTGCGCGTATATATATATATATATATATATATATATATATATATATATATATATATATATTCTCCGCCGAAATCACTTTTAAACCCATTTCCACCTTTTTTTCCCTTCTCTTCCTCTTACTTTTTTTTCACGTTTTTTTACGTTTTTCTCCTTTTCGCCTCTTTTCTGGGCGTATTATTCTTCTTTTTCTTCTTTTTTTTCGTCTAATGCATACCCCATCAGTGCAGCAATGCTTATTCAATACCGCCAGCAGATGGAGACACTGGGGGATAATTTTCTAAGGATTTATACTGATTTTTCCTGTCTGAATTTGTCGCACAGAAAGTTGCAGGCCAAATATGTGTGACATTTCTGCGACTTTAGCTTCTAGAGCATTTTTACAACATTATACATAGGTGCTGAATACATAAAAAGCGACTGTTCAGCGACAGACAAGTCGCATCGGCTGAAAGTAGGCCAGAATGTCAGTCCATGTTGGAGCAGGTTTAGATACAGTCTAAAGTATAGATCTCAAAGTCTGTGCACAGAATTTAGCAAGGGCCTCGCACCTTCTGATGCATCAGGTAGGTGCACAATAGCATAGCCTAACCCTCTGTACTTTGGTCTATATTGATGCGGGACATAGACAGCCAGCTGATGACCAATCCATTAGTGCAATGGATGGCTGGAAGCATTTGTCTTTGCCTTTGCAATACCACAGAAGCAATGCATGGTCAATGTACAGCAATGACACACCTGTGTGAACAGCCAGGAGACCCCCCCCATGTTATGTTACATAGTTACATAGTTAGTACGGTCGAAAAAAGACATATGTCCATCAAGTTCAACCAGGGAATTAAGGGGTAGGGGTGTGGCGCGATATTGGGGAAGGGATGAGATTTTATATTTCTTCATAAGCATTAATCTTATTTTGTCAATTAGGAACATTCAGCACCCACCCGCTATCAAGGCAGCTGCCTATCATGTCATGCCCTACCTGCACAGGTGTGCTGGCTACTCAAATGATCCAATTAAGGAGGCCATTTAGTCAGCAGCAGCAGAAGTCCTGTGCCTGGACGCTCCAACAGCGGCCAGACACAAGCAGAAGCAGAAGCAGCAGAAGCAGCAGCAGCACCACCTTTTGTTTTTTGGCTGCAGCAGCAGCAGCAAGGCCCACAGGGCTGGCTAGCTGGCTAGCCAGCAAGCAGGTAGCAATGAAAGTAGGAATCTTTCTTTTTAACCCTGTAAGGGGGTGGTGCACTGTACCCGAAGATACTGCCATATCGGGTCAATGCATAGGGCGACGGAAGCAAGCTTCGAAATCGGCCCCCGTTCTCAAAAATCCATTTAATATATGGTCCCCAGATAGGGGACGTATCAGATATTAAACTGATAAGAACAGATACTACACTTGATCTTAGCCAAAAGGCCGAGAAGCGATAACCGTGAAAGGGGCGGGCCCAACAAGGTCCCCTTCATGGGCACTATCACTGCTTGCTGTCAGGGAGGCTGCCAGACAATTTTCCATGCACACTCTGGGCTGGGGGGCAGTCAACCACCAGTACACACAGCAGAACCTAAACCCATACCATTATTGCTAAGCAGCAAGACAGGGGCCCATTGCACTCCCACGGGGCCTTTTTAAATGCAATCCATAACCCGGATTTGCCAGGAACCCTTCTTACTCCTCCTACTTGCATGTGACACTGGGCTTAGGATCTGCATAGGAAACACACACACAAGCACACACCTACCTTTGTTGCCTGCAGATGCCTCCTTGGCTGTCCCCAAACGGTATCAAACCAACACCCACGGGAAGCTGTAAGCATAGAGGACATGCCTGCACCCCATTGGACTTACCTGTGTGGGTTAAATCCGGGTTATTTGACAACCTATGGCGGTGATGGTTCTGCTCAGGCAGAGCAGTGCTGATGCTCCTCATAAAGCTGTCGCTGCTGTGAAGGTTCTAGGTGACATCACAAATCCCTATGGTTACATACACAACAAAGCTGGGTTGTTGTTGTTTACACTCTGCAAGGCCTGTGGAAGTGAGTGACATCATAGCACTGTAGTTCTGAGGGTTCTAGATGGATGCAACAATCTCCTGTTGCTTCTATGAAGGCCATAATAGACGACATCACCAAACAGCTCCATAGTCACATACACAGCAAAGGAGAGATGTTGTTTACACCTAGTGATGTCAGTGGTATTGAGTGACATCACAGCACAGTGCTAAGGCTCCTGGGCCTGGACACAGCAGCGGCTGCAATATCTCAACGGAGAATACGTTTATATATATGTGTGTGTGTGCGCGTATATATATATATATATATATATATATATATATATATATATATATTTCTCCGCCGAAATCACTTTTAAACCCATTTCCACCTTTTTTTCCCTTCTCTTCCTCTTACTTTTTTTTCACGTTTTTTTACGTTTTTCTCCTTTTCGCCTCTTTTCTGGGCGTATTATTCTTCTTTTTCTTCTTTTTTTTCGTCTAATGCATACCCCATCAGTGCAGCAATGCTTATTCAATACCGCCAGCAGATGGAGACACTGGGGGATAATTTTCTAAGGATTTATACTGATTTTTCCTGTCTGAATTTGTCGCACAGAAAGTTGCAGGCCAAATATGTGTGACATTTCTGCGACTTTAGCTTCTAGAGCATTTTTACAACATTATACATAGGTGCTGAATACATAAAAAGCGACTGTTCAGCGACAGACAAGTCGCATCGGCTGAAAGTAGGCCAGAATGTCAGTCCATGTTGGAGCAGGTTTAGATACAGTCTAAAGTATAGATCTCAAAGTCTGTGCACAGAATTTAGCAAGGGCCTCGCACCTTCTGATGCATCAGGTAGGTGCACAATAGCATAGCCTAACCCTCTGTACTTTGGTCTATATTGATGCGGGACATAGACAGCCAGCTGATGACCAATCCATTAGTGCAATGGATGGCTGGAAGCATTTGTCTTTGCCTTTGCAATACCACAGAAGCAATGCATGGTCAATGTACAGCAATGACACACCTGTGTGAACAGCCAGGAGACCCCCCCCCATGTTATGTTACATAGTTACATAGTTAGTACGGTCGAAAAAAGACATATGTCCATCAAGTTCAACCAGGGAATTAAGGGGTAGGGGTGTGGCGCGATATTGGGGAAGGGATGAGATTTTATATTTCTTCATAAGCATTAATCTTATTTTGTCAATTAGGAACATTCAGCACCCACCCGCTATCAAGGCAGCTGCCTATCATGTCATGCCCTACCTGCACAGGTGTGCTGGCTACTCAAATGATCCAATTAAGGAGGCCATTTAGTCAGCAGCAGCAGAAGTCCTGTGCCTGGACGCTCCAACAGCGGCCAGACACAAGCAGAAGCAGAAGCAGCAGAAGCAGCAGCAGCACCACCTTTTGTTTTTTGGCTGCAGCAGCAGCAGCAAGGCCCACAGGGCTGGCTAGCTGGCTAGCCAGCAAGCAGGTAGCAATGAAAGTAGGAATCTTTCTTTTTAACCCTGTAAGGGGGTGGTGCACTGTACCCGAAGATACTGCCATATCGGGTCAATGCATAGGGCGACGGAAGCAAGCTTCGAAATCGGCCCCCGTTCTCAAAAATCCATTTAATATATGGTCCCCAGATAGGGGACGTATCAGATATTAAACTGATAAGAACAGATACTACACTTGATCTTAGCCAAAAGGCCGAGAAGCGATAACCGTGAAAGGGGCGGGCCCAACAAGGTCCCCTTCATGGGCACTATCACTGCTTGCTGTCAGGGAGGCTGCCAGACAATTTTCCATGCACACTCTGGGCTGGGGGGCAGTCAACCACCAGTACACACAGCAGAACCTAAACCCATACCATTATTGCTAAGCAGCAAGACAGGGGCCCATTGCACTCCCACGGGGCCTTTTTAAATGCAATCCATAACCCGGATTTGCCAGGAACCCTTCTTACTCCTCCTACTTGCATGTGACACTGGGCTTAGGATCTGCATAGGAAACACACACACAAGCACACACCTACCTTTGTTGCCTGCAGATGCCTCCTTGGCTGTCCCCAAACGGTATCAAACCAACACCCACGGGAAGCTGTAAGCATAGAGGACATGCCTGCACCCCATTGGACTTACCTGTGTGGGTTAAATCCGGGTTATTTGACAACCTATGGCGGTGATGGTTCTGCTCAGGCAGAGCAGTGCTGATGCTCCTCATAAAGCTGTCGCTGCTGTGAAGGTTCTAGGTGACATCACAAATCCCTATGGTTACATACACAACAAAGCTGGGTTGTTGTTGTTTACACTCTGCAAGGCCTGTGGAAGTGAGTGACATCATAGCACTGTAGTTCTGAGGGTTCTAGATGGATGCAACAATCTCCTGTTGCTTCTATGAAGGCCATAATAGACGACATCACCAAACAGCTCCATAGTCACATACACAGCAAAGGAGAGATGTTGTTTACACCTAGTGATGTCAGTGGTATTGAGTGACATCACAGCACAGTGCTAAGGCTCCTGGGCCTGGACACAGCAGCGGCTGCAATATCTCAACGGAGAATACGTTTATATATATGTGTGTGTGTGCGCGTATATATATATATATATATATATATATATATATATATATATATATTTCTCCGCCGAAATCACTTTTAAACCCATTTCCACCTTTTTTTCCCTTCTCTTCCTCTTACTTTTTTTTCACGTTTTTTTACGTTTTTCTCCTTTTCGCCTCTTTTCTGGGCGTATTATTCTTCTTTTTCTTCTTTTTTTTCGTCTAATGCATACCCCATCAGTGCAGCAATGCTTATTCAATACCGCCAGCAGATGGAGACACTGGGGGATAATTTTCTAAGGATTTATACTGATTTTTCCTGTCTGAATTTGTCGCACAGAAAGTTGCAGGCCAAATATGTGTGACATTTCTGCGACTTTAGCTTCTAGAGCATTTTTACAACATTATACATAGGTGCTGAATACATAAAAAGCGACTGTTCAGCGACAGACAAGTCGCATCGGCTGAAAGTAGGCCAGAATGTCAGTCCATGTTGGAGCAGGTTTAGATACAGTCTAAAGTATAGATCTCAAAGTCTGTGCACAGAATTTAGCAAGGGCCTCGCACCTTCTGATGCATCAGGTAGGTGCACAATAGCATAGCCTAACCCTCTGTACTTTGGTCTATATTGATGCGGGACATAGACAGCCAGCTGATGACCAATCCATTAGTGCAATGGATGGCTGGAAGCATTTGTCTTTGCCTTTGCAATACCACAGAAGCAATGCATGGTCAATGTACAGCAATGACACACCTGTGTGAACAGCCAGGAGACCCCCCCCATGTTATGTTACATAGTTACATAGTTAGTACGGTCGAAAAAAGACATATGTCCATCAAGTTCAACCAGGGAATTAAGGGGTAGGGGTGTGGCGCGATATTGGGGAAGGGATGAGATTTTATATTTCTTCATAAGCATTAATCTTATTTTGTCAATTAGGAACATTCAGCACCCACCCGCTATCAAGGCAGCTGCCTATCATGTCATGCCCTACCTGCACAGGTGTGCTGGCTACTCAAATGATCCAATTAAGGAGGCCATTTAGTCAGCAGCAGCAGAAGTCCTGTGCCTGGACGCTCCAACAGCGGCCAGACACAAGCAGAAGCAGCAGCAGCACCACCTTTTGTTTTTTGGCTGCAGCAGCAGCAGCAAGGCCCACAGGGCTGGCTAGCTGGCTAGCCAGCAAGCAGGTAGCAATGAAAGTAGGAATCTTTCTTTTTAACCCTGTAAGGGGGTGGTGCACTGTACCCGAAGATACTGCCATATCGGGTCAATGCATAGGGCGACGGAAGCAAGCTTCGAAATCGGCCCCCGTTCTCAAAAATCCATTTAATATATGGTCCCCAGATAGGGGACGTATCAGATATTAAACTGATAAGAACAGATACTACACTTGATCTTAGCCAAAAGGCCGAGAAGCGATAACCGTGAAAGGGGCGGGCCCAACAAGGTCCCCTTCATGGGCACTATCACTGCTTGCTGTCAGGGAGGCTGCCAGACAATTTTCCATGCACACTCTGGGCTGGGGGGCAGTCAACCACCAGTACACACAGCAGAACCTAAACCCATACCATTATTGCTAAGCAGCAAGACAGGGGCCCATTGCACTCCCACGGGGCCTTTTTAAATGCAATCCATAACCCGGATTTGCCAGGAACCCTTCTTACTCCTCCTACTTGCATGTGACACTGGGCTTAGGATCTGCATAGGAAACACACACACAAGCACACACCTACCTTTGTTGCCTGCAGATGCCTCCTTGGCTGTCCCCAAACGGTATCAAACCAACACCCACGGGAAGCTGTAAGCATAGAGGACATGCCTGCACCCCATTGGACTTACCTGTGTGGGTTAAATCCGGGTTATTTGACAACCTATGGCGGTGATGGTTCTGCTCAGGCAGAGCAGTGCTGATGCTCCTCATAAAGCTGTCGCTGCTGTGAAGGTTCTAGGTGACATCACAAATCCCTATGGTTACATACACAACAAAGCTGGGTTGTTGTTGTTTACACTCTGCAAGGCCTGTGGAAGTGAGTGACATCATAGCACTGTAGTTCTGAGGGTTCTAGATGGATGCAACAATCTCCTGTTGCTTCTATGAAGGCCATAATAGACGACATCACCAAACAGCTCCATAGTCACATACACAGCAAAGGAGAGATGTTGTTTACACCTAGTGATGTCAGTGGTATTGAGTGACATCACAGCACAGTGCTAAGGCTCCTGGGCCTGGACACAGCAGCGGCTGCAATATCTCAACGGAGAATACGTTTATATATATGTGTGTGTGTGCGCGTATATATATATATATATATATATATATATATATATATATATATATATATATTTCTCCGCCGAAATCACTTTTAAACCCATTTCCACCTTTTTTTCCCTTCTCTTCCTCTTACTTTTTTTTCACGTTTTTTTACGTTTTTCTCCTTTTCGCCTCTTTTCTGGGCGTATTATTCTTCTTTTTCTTCTTTTTTTTCGTCTAATGCATACCCCATCAGTGCAGCAATGCTTATTCAATACCGCCAGCAGATGGAGACACTGGGGGATAATTTTCTAAGGATTTATACTGATTTTTCCTGTCTGAATTTGTCGCACAGAAAGTTGCAGGCCAAATATGTGTGACATTTCTGCGACTTTAGCTTCTAGAGCATTTTTACAACATTATACATAGGTGCTGAATACATAAAAAGCGACTGTTCAGCGACAGACAAGTCGCATCGGCTGAAAGTAGGCCAGAATGTCAGTCCATGTTGGAGCAGGTTTAGATACAGTCTAAAGTATAGATCTCAAAGTCTGTGCACAGAATTTAGCAAGGGCCTCGCACCTTCTGATGCATCAGGTAGGTGCACAATAGCATAGCCTAACCCTCTGTACTTTGGTCTATATTGATGCGGGACATAGACAGCCAGCTGATGACCAATCCATTAGTGCAATGGATGGCTGGAAGCATTTGTCTTTGCCTTTGCAATACCACAGAAGCAATGCATGGTCAATGTACAGCAATGACACACCTGTGTGAACAGCCAGGAGACCCCCCCCATGTTATGTTACATAGTTACATAGTTAGTACGGTCGAAAAAAGACATATGTCCATCAAGTTCAACCAGGGAATTAAGGGGTAGGGGTGTGGCGCGATATTGGGGAAGGGATGAGATTTTATATTTCTTCATAAGCATTAATCTTATTTTGTCAATTAGGAACATTCAGCACCCACCCGCTATCAAGGCAGCTGCCTATCATGTCATGCCCTACCTGCACAGGTGTGCTGGCTACTCAAATGATCCAATTAAGGAGGCCATTTAGTCAGCAGCAGCAGAAGTCCTGTGCCTGGACGCTCCAACAGCGGCCAGACACAAGCAGAAGCAGAAGCAGCAGAAGCAGCAGCAGCACCACCTTTTGTTTTTTGGCTGCAGCAGCAGCAGCAAGGCCCACAGGGCTGGCTAGCTGGCTAGCCAGCAAGCAGGTAGCAATGAAAGTAGGAATCTTTCTTTTTAACCCTGTAAGGGGGTGGTGCACTGTACCCGAAGATACTGCCATATCGGGTCAATGCATAGGGCGACGGAAGCAAGCTTCGAAATCGGCCCCCGTTCTCAAAAATCCATTTAATATATGGTCCCCAGATAGGGGACGTATCAGATATTAAACTGATAAGAACAGATACTACACTTGATCTTAGCCAAAAGGCCGAGAAGCGATAACCGTGAAAGGGGCGGGCCCAACAAGGTCCCCTTCATGGGCACTATCACTGCTTGCTGTCAGGGAGGCTGCCAGACAATTTTCCATGCACACTCTGGGCTGGGGGGCAGTCAACCACCAGTACACACAGCAGAACCTAAACCCATACCATTATTGCTAAGCAGCAAGACAGGGGCCCATTGCACTCCCACGGGGCCTTTTTAAATGCAATCCATAACCCGGATTTGCCAGGAACCCTTCTTACTCCTCCTACTTGCATGTGACACTGGGCTTAGGATCTGCATAGGAAACACACACACAAGCACACACCTACCTTTGTTGCCTGCAGATGCCTCCTTGGCTGTCCCCAAACGGTATCAAACCAACACCCACGGGAAGCTGTAAGCATAGAGGACATGCCTGCACCCCATTGGACTTACCTGTGTGCGTTAAATCCGGGTTATTTGACAACCTATGGCGGTGATGGTTCTGCTCAGGCAGAGCAGTGCTGATGCTCCTCATAAAGCTGTCGCTGCTGTGAAGGTTCTAGGTGACATCACAAATCCCTATGGTTACATACACAACAAAGCTGGGTTGTTGTTGTTTACACTCTGCAAGGCCTGTGGAAGTGAGTGACATCATAGCACTGTAGTTCTGAGGGTTCTAGATGGATGCAACAATCTCCTGTTGCTTCTATGAAGGCCATAATAGACGACATCACCAAACAGCTCCATAGTCACATACACAGCAAAGGAGAGATGTTGTTTACACCTAGTGATGTCAGTGGTATTGAGTGACATCACAGCACAGTGCTAAGGCTCCTGGGCCTGGACACAGCAGCGGCTGCAATATCTCAACGGAGAATACGTTATATATATGTGTGTGTGTGCGCGTATATATATATATATATATATATATATATATATATATATATATATATATATATCTCCGCCGAAATCACTTTTAAACCCATTTCCACCTTTTTTTCCCTTCTCTTCCTCTTACTTTTTTTTCACGTTTTTTTACGTTTTTCTCCTTTTCGCCTCTTTTCTGGGCGTATTATTCTTCTTTTTCTTCTTTTTTTTCGTCTAATGCATACCCCATCAGTGCAGCAATGCTTATTCAATACCGCCAGCAGATGGAGACACTGGGGGATAATTTTCTAAGGATTTATACTGATTTTTCCTGTCTGAATTTGTCGCACAGAAAGTTGCAGGCCAAATATGTGTGACATTTCTGCGACTTTAGCTTCTAGAGCATTTTTACAACATTATACATAGGTGCTGAATACATAAAAAGCGACTGTTCAGCGACAGACAAGTCGCATCGGCTGAAAGTAGGCCAGAATGTCAGTCCATGTTGGAGCAGGTTTAGATACAGTCTAAAGTATAGATCTCAAAGTCTGTGCACAGAATTTAGCAAGGGCCTCGCACCTTCTGATGCATCAGGTAGGTGCACAATAGCATAGCCTAACCCTCTGTACTTTGGTCTATATTGATGCGGGACATAGACAGCCAGCTGATGACCAATCCATTAGTGCAATGGATGGCTGGAAGCATTTGTCTTTGCCTTTGCAATACCACAGAAGCAATGCATGGTCAATGTACAGCAATGACACACCTGTGTGAACAGCCAGGAGACCCCCCCCATGTTATGTTACATAGTTACATAGTTAGTACGGTCGAAAAAAGACATATGTCCATCAAGTTCAACCAGGGAATTAAGGGGTAGGGGTGTGGCGCGATATTGGGGAAGGGATGAGATTTTATATTTCTTCATAAGCATTAATCTTATTTTGTCAATTAGGAACATTCAGCACCCACCCGCTATCAAGGCAGCTGCCTATCATGTCATGCCCTACCTGCACAGGTGTGCTGGCTACTCAAATGATCCAATTAAGGAGGCCATTTAGTCAGCAGCAGCAGAAGTCCTGTGCCTGGACGCTCCAACAGCGGCCAGACACAAGCAGAAGCAGAAGCAGCAGAAGCAGCAGCAGCACCACCTTTTGTTTTTTGGCTGCAGCAGCAGCAGCAAGGCCCACAGGGCTGGCTAGCTGGCTAGCCAGCAAGCAGGTAGCAATGAAAGTAGGAATCTTTCTTTTTAACCCTGTAAGGGGGTGGTGCACTGTACCCGAAGATACTGCCATATCGGGTCAATGCATAGGGCGACGGAAGCAAGCTTCGAAATCGGCCCCCGTTCTCAAAAATCCATTTAATATATGGTCCCCAGATAGGGGACGTATCAGATATTAAACTGATAAGAACAGATACTACACTTGATCTTAGCCAAAAGGCCGAGAAGCGATAACCGTGAAAGGGGCGGGCCCAACAAGGTCCCCTTCATGGGCACTATCACTGCTTGCTGTCAGGGAGGCTGCCAGACAATTTTCCATGCACACTCTGGGCTGGGGGGCAGTCAACCACCAGTACACACAGCAGAACCTAAACCCATACCATTATTGCTAAGCAGCAAGACAGGGGTCCATTGCACTCCCACGGGGCCTTTTTAAATGCAATCCATAACCCGGATTTGCCAGGAACCCTTCTTACTCCTCCTACTTGCATGTGACACTGGGCTTAGGATCTGCATAGGAAACACACACACAAGCACACACCTACCTTTGTTGCCTGCAGATGCCTCCTTGGCTGTCCCCAAACGGTATCAAACCAACACCCACGGGAAGCTGTAAGCATAGAGGACATGCCTGCACCCCATTGGACTTACCTGTGTGGGTTAAATCCGGGTTATTTGACAACCTATGGCGGTGATGGTTCTGCTCAGGCAGAGCAGTGCTGATGCTCCTCATAAAGCTGTCGCTGCTGTGAAGGTTCTAGGTGACATCACAAATCCCTATGGTTACATACACAACAAAGCTGGGTTGTTGTTGTTTACACTCTGCAAGGCCTGTGGAAGTGAGTGACATCATAGCACTGTAGTTCTGAGGGTTCTAGATGGATGCAACAATCTCCTGTTGCTTCTATGAAGGCCATAATAGACGACATCACCAAACAGCTCCATAGTCACATACACAGCAAAGGAGAGATGTTGTTTACACCTAGTGATGTCAGTGGTATTGAGTGACATCACAGCACAGTGCTAAGGCTCCTGGGCCTGGACACAGCAGCGGCTGCAATATCTCAACGGAGAATACGTTTATATATATGTGTGTGTGTGCGCGTATATATATATATATATATATATATATATATATATATATATATTTCTCCGCCGAAATCACTTTTAAACCCATTTCCACCTTTTTTTCCCTTCTCTTCCTCTTACTTTTTTTTCACGTTTTTTTACGTTTTTCTCCTTTTCGCCTCTTTTCTGGGCGTATTATTCTTCTTTTTCTTCTTTTTTTTCGTCTAATGCATACCCCATCAGTGCAGCAATGCTTATTCAATACCGCCAGCAGATGGAGACACTGGGGGATAATTTTCTAAGGATTTATACTGATTTTTCCTGTCTGAATTTGTCGCACAGAAAGTTGCAGGCCAAATATGTGTGACATTTCTGCGACTTTAGCTTCTAGAGCATTTTTACAACATTATACATAGGTGCTGAATACATAAAAAGCGACTGTTCAGCGACAGACAAGTCGCATCGGCTGAAAGTAGGCCAGAATGTCAGTCCATGTTGGAGCAGGTTTAGATACAGTCTAAAGTATAGATCTCAAAGTCTGTGCACAGAATTTAGCAAGGGCCTCGCACCTTCTGATGCATCAGGTAGGTGCACAATAGCATAGCCTAACCCTCTGTACTTTGGTCTATATTGATGCGGGACATAGACAGCCAGCTGATGACCAATCCATTAGTGCAATGGATGGCTGGAAGCATTTGTCTTTGCCTTTGCAATACCACAGAAGCAATGCATGGTCAATGTACAGCAATGACACACCTGTGTGAACAGCCAGGAGACCCCCCCCATGTTATGTTACATAGTTACATAGTTAGTACGGTCGAAAAAAGACATATGTCCATCAAGTTCAACCAGGGAATTAAGGGGTAGGGGTGTGGCGCGATATTGGGGAAGGGATGAGATTTTATATTTCTTCATAAGCATTAATCTTATTTTGTCAATTAGGAACATTCAGCACCCACCCGCTATCAAGGCAGCTGCCTATCATGTCATGCCCTACCTGCACAGGTGTGCTGGCTACTCAAATGATCCAATTAAGGAGGCCATTTAGTCAGCAGCAGCAGAAGTCCTGTGCCTGGACGCTCCAACAGCGGCCAGACACAAGCAGAAGCAGAAGCAGCAGAAGCAGCAGCAGCACCACCTTTTGTTTTTTGGCTGCAGCAGCAGCAGCAAGGCCCACAGGGCTGGCTAGCTGGCTAGCCAGCAAGCAGGTAGCAATGAAAGTAGGAATCTTTCTTTTTAACCCTGTAAGGGGGTGGTGCACTGTACCCGAAGATACTGCCATATCGGGTCAATGCATAGGGCGACGGAAGCAAGCTTCGAAATCGGCCCCCGTTCTCAAAAATCCATTTAATATATGGTCCCCAGATAGGGGACGTATCAGATATTAAACTGATAAGAACAGATACTACACTTGATCTTAGCCAAAAGGCCGAGAAGCGATAACCGTGAAAGGGGCGGGCCCAACAAGGTCCCCTTCATGGGCACTATCACTGCTTGCTGTCAGGGAGGCTGCCAGACAATTTTCCATGCACACTCTGGGCTGGGGGGCAGTCAACCACCAGTACACACAGCAGAACCTAAACCCATACCATTATTGCTAAGCAGCAAGACAGGGGCCCATTGCACTCCCACGGGGCCTTTTTAAATGCAATCCATAACCCGGATTTTCCAGGAACCCTTCTTACTCCTCCTACTTGCATGTGACACTGGGCTTAGGATCTGCATAGGAAACACACACACAAGCACACACCTACCTTTGTTGCCTGCAGATGCCTCCTTGGCTGTCCCCAAACGGTATCAAACCAACACCCACGGGAAGCTGTAAGCATAGAGGACATGCCTGCACCCCATTGGACTTACCTGTGTGGGTTAAATCCGGGTTATTTGACAACCTATGGCGGTGATGGTTCTGCTCAGGCAGAGCAGTGCTGATGCTCCTCATAAAGCTGTCGCTGCTGTGAAGGTTCTAGGTGACATCACAAATCCCTATGGTTACATACACAACAAAGCTGGGTTGTTGTTGTTTACACTCTGCAAGGCCTGTGGAAGTGAGTGACATCATAGCACTGTAGTTCTGAGGGTTCTAGATGGATGCAACAATCTCCTGTTGCTTCTATGAAGGCCATAATAGACGACATCACCAAACAGCTCCATAGTCACATACACAGCAAAGGAGAGATGTTGTTTACACCTAGTGATGTCAGTGGTATTGAGTGACATCACAGCACAGTGCTAAGGCTCCTGGGCCTGGACACAGCAGCGGCTGCAATATCTCAACGGAGAATACGTTTATATATATGTGTGTGTGTGCGCGTATATATATATATATATATATATATATATATATATATTTCTCCGCCGAAATCACTTTTAAACCCATTTCCACCTTTTTTTCCCTTCTCTTCCTCTTACTTTTTTTTCACGTTTTTTTACGTTTTTCTCCTTTTCGCCTCTTTTCTGGGCGTATTATTCTTCTTTTTCTTCTTTTTTTTCGTCTAATGCATACCCCATCAGTGCAGCAATGCTTATTCAATACCGCCAGCAGATGGAGACACTGGGGGATAATTTTCTAAGGATTTATACTGATTTTTCCTGTCTGAATTTGTCGCACAGAAAGTTGCAGGCCAAATATGTGTGACATTTCTGCGACTTTAGCTTCTAGAGCATTTTTACAACATTATACATAGGTGCTGAATACATAAAAAGCGACTGTTCAGCGACAGACAAGTCGCATCGGCTGAAAGTAGGCCAGAATGTCAGTCCATGTTGGAGCAGGTTTAGATACAGTCTAAAGTATAGATCTCAAAGTCTGTGCACAGAATTTAGCAAGGGCCTCGCACCTTCTGATGCATCAGGTAGGTGCACAATAGCATAGCCTAACCCTCTGTACTTTGGTCTATATTGATGCGGGACATAGACAGCCAGCTGATGACCAATCCATTAGTGCAATGGATGGCTGGAAGCATTTGTCTTTGCCTTTGCAATACCACAGAAGCAATGCATGGTCAATGTACAGCAATGACACACCTGTGTGAACAGCCAGGAGACCCCCCCCATGTTATGTTACATAGTTACATAGTTAGTACGGTCGAAAAAAGACATATGTCCATCAAGTTCAACCAGGGAATTAAGGGGTAGGGGTGTGGCGCGATATTGGGGAAGGGATGAGATTTTATATTTCTTCATAAGCATTAATCTTATTTTGTCAATTAGGAACATTCAGCACCCACCCGCTATCAAGGCAGCTGCCTATCATGTCATGCCCTACCTGCACAGGTGTGCTGGCTACTCAAATGATCCAATTAAGGAGGCCATTTAGTCAGCAGCAGCAGAAGTCCTGTGCCTGGACGTTCCAACAGCGGCCAGACACAAGCAGAAGCAGAAGCAGCAGAAGCAGCAGCAGCACCACCTTTTGTTTTTTGGCTGCAGCAGCAGCAGCAAGGCCCACAGGGCTGGCTAGCTGGCAAGCAGGTAGCAATGAAAGTAGGAATCTTTCTTTTTAACCCTGTAAGGGGGTGGTGCACTGTACCCGAAGATACTGCCATATCGGGTCAATGCATAGGGCGACGGAAGCAAGCTTCGAAATCGGCCCCCGTTCTCAAAAATCCATTTAATATATGGTCCCCAGATAGGGGACGTATCAGATATTAAACTGATAAGAACAGATACTACACTTGATCTTAGCCAAAAGGCCGAGAAGCGATAACCGTGAAAGGGGCGGGCCCAACAAGGTCCCCTTCATGGGCACTATCACTGCTTGCTGTCAGGGAGGCTGCCAGACAATTTTCCATGCACACTCTGGGCTGGGGGGCAGTCAACCACCAGTACACACAGCAGAACCTAAACCCATACCATTATTGCTAAGCAGCAAGACAGGGGCCCATTGCACTCCCACGGGGCCTTTTTAAATGCAATCCATAACCCGGATTTGCCAGGAACCCTTCTTACTCCTCCTACTTGCATGTGACACTGGGCTTAGGATCTGCATAGGAAACACACACACAAGCACACACCTACCTTTGTTGCCTGCAGATGCCTCCTTGGCTGTCCCCAAACGGTATCAAACCAACACCCACGGGAAGCTGTAAGCATAGAGGACATGCCTGCACCCCATTGGACTTACCTGTGTGGGTTAAATCCGGGTTATTTGACAACCTATGGCGGTGATGGTTCTGCTCAGGCAGAGCAGTGCTGATGCTCCTCATAAAGCTGTCGCTGCTGTGAAGGTTCTAGGTGACATCACAAATCCCTATGGTTACATACACAACAAAGCTGGGTTGTTGTTGTTTACACTCTGCAAGGCCTGTGGAAGTGAGTGACATCATAGCACTGTAGTTCTGAGGGTTCTAGATGGATGCAACAATCTCCTGTTGCTTCTATGAAGGCCATAATAGACGACATCACCAAACAGCTCCATAGTCACATACACAGCAAAGGAGAGATGTTGTTTACACCTAGTGATGTCAGTGGTATTGAGTGACATCACAGCACAGTGCTAAGGCTCCTGGGCCTGGACACAGCAGCGGCTGCAATATCTCAACGGAGAATACGTTTATATATATGTGTGTGTGTGCGCGTATATATATATATATATATATATATATATATATATATATATATATTTCTCCGCCGAAATCACTTTTAAACCCATTTCCACCTTTTTTTCCCTTCTCTTCCTCTTACTTTTTTTTCACGTTTTTTTACGTTTTTCTCCTTTTCGCCTCTTTTCTGGGCGTATTATTCTTCTTTTTCTTCTTTTTTTTTGTCTAATGCATACCCCATCAGTGCAGCAATGCTTATTCAATACCGCCAGCAGATGGAGACACTGGGGGATAATTTTCTAAGGATTTATACTGATTTTTCCTGTCTGAATTTGTCGCACAGAAAGTTGCAGGCCAAATATGTGTGACATTTCTGCGACTTTAGCTTCTAGAGCATTTTTACAACATTATACATAGGTGCTGAATACATAAAAAGCGACTGTTCAGCGACAGACAAGTCGCATCGGCTGAAAGTAGGCCAGAATGTCAGTCCATGTTGGAGCAGGTTTAGATACAGTCTAAAGTATAGATCTCAAAGTCTGTGCACAGAATTTAGCAAGGGCCTCGCACCTTCTGATGCATCAGGTAGGTGCACAATAGCATAGCCTAACCCTCTGTACTTTGGTCTATATTGATGCGGGACATAGACAGCCAGCTGATGACCAATCCATTAGTGCAATGGATGGCTGGAAGCATTTGTCTTTGCCTTTGCAATACCACAGAAGCAATGCATGGTCAATGTACAGCAATGACACACCTGTGTGAACAGCCAGGAGACCCCCCCCATGTTATGTTACATAGTTACATAGTTAGTACGGTCGAAAAAAGACATATGTCCATCAAGTTCAACCAGGGAATTAAGGGGTAGGGGTGTGGCGCGATATTGGGGAAGGGATGAGATTTTATATTTCTTCATAAGCATTAATCTTATTTTGTCAATTAGGAACATTCAGCACCCACCCGCTATCAAGGCAGCTGCCTATCATGTCATGCCCTACCTGCACAGGTGTGCTGGCTACTCAAATGATCCAATTAAGGAGGCCATTTAGTCAGCAGCAGCAGAAGTCCTGTGCCTGGACGCTCCAACAGCGGCCAGACACAAGCAGAAGCAGAAGCAGCAGAAGCAGCAGCAGCACCACCTTTTGTTTTTTGGCTGCAGCAGCAGCAGCAAGGCCCACAGGGCTGGCTAGCTGGCTAGCCAGCAAGCAGGTAGCAATGAAAGTAGGAATCTTTCTTTTTAACCCTGTAAGGGGGTGGTGCACTGTACCCGAAGATACTGCCATATCGGGTCAATGCATAGGGCGACGGAAGCAAGCTTCGAAATCGGCCCCCGTTCTCAAAAATCCATTTAATATATGGTCCCCAGATAGGGGACGTATCAGATATTAAACTGATAAGAACAGATTTTTTTTTTTTTAACTTGGCTACCCCTGAGGGGTATCTTTTTATTTAGAATTCATAACATTTTACAAAGTGCATTACGATTTATAAATATAATTTTTTTTCAATAAAAACAAATTTTGATAATAAAATCACATATAACAATAAAAGTTCACATAAATACAATCATAATACACTTAAAATGGGCACTTGGTGGCTTTACAAAAGGGCGTTCCATTCATTAAAATACCATTTTCTAGCTAATAAAGGATAATATTTCTTGTCTAATAAAAAGTACTGGTACATATCACTAAAACAAAGAGCTAAAACATCATTCACAGATAAAATCTCATGTTTAAAAAGTAAAATGTTTCTGGCATTCCATAGAGCTGCTTTAACACAGTTTATGATCTTCCATGCCATTGTCTCTTGAGTCCGTATTGGGCATTCCAGACATCCATAAAAAACAGCTGCAGAGTTTAAGTCCTTTATTTCTGTTATCTTCTTCACCAGAGGGAGTATTTTAGTCCATATCCTTTTTGCATAAAAACAAGTCCAGAAAAGGTGGTACACGGTCTCGGGTTCCTGGCAGCCCTCCCTCGGGCATACTGCAGTGTTGGCCATCCTTCTTCGGTGCTGGAATGCCCGGCATGGAAGACACTCGTGTATGCAGCTCCAGGCCAGATCTTTCTGTGAATTAAAAAGATAAATCATATTTGCCATCTTCCATATTTTCCTGCATTTCTCTTCATTAAAATTATTCACAGGGGTAATAAAACCACTTTCTTTAATATATTTTAACATTTTTTTGCTATTAGTTACTTCATTAATACTTTTTCCGTTAAAGTTGTACAAGTTGAAAATTTTCTCTAAAATCTTGTATTGTTGGGGAAGATTAAAAGCATAAGGACAGCTTAAAACAGTTTTAAACCACCCATTCCTCCTCATAAAAAAACCTGTATTAAAACGGATAAAATATGACCAGTAACTATCCTTAAAAAGTGTGCTAACACACATGCTAAAAAACTTGGTAAAAAGGAACGCCCTGATGTCGGGGAAGTCCTTTCCACCCATACCTTTTGGCATCATGACGATCTCTCTTCTCAATTTTTCACTCTTGGAGCTCCATAAAAAGGTAAAACATGCTTTAATAATTTTATTTAAAATCATTTCGGGGGGTGGAAAGACCATGCCAAGATACAATAAAATGGGTAAAATCACCATCTTTGTAACTAAAACCTTCCCCTCCATCGTTAGCTTTCTCATGTTCCACATACAAATTTTTGTGTTTATTTTTTGAGCCACCAAGTCCCAGCTATTAAAACCATTGTTTGACTCACTGAAGGAGACCCCTAAAATCTGCACAGACTCAGACACAGGAATGGGTAAATCCCTTAAAAACAGTCCTCCTATATTTAAAACACTGCTTTTATTAAAATTTACCTTAAAACCGGAGGCACAACAAAAAAATTCAATTTGCTTTAGGGCTTTTTGAAGCGATGGGGTGTCCCTTCCGAGCACTGCCACATCGTCCATGTACCCCACTACTTTAGCCTCTAGTCCCCCTCCTCCCGGCAGGGGGACCCCTCTTATTTGCTTATCTCTCCTCAAGGTGCATAGTAGAGGCTCAAGCGCACATATGAAAAGTAGTGGGGACAAAGGACACCCCTGCTTCACTCCGGAATTTAAAATCACATCCTGTGTCTTAAAACCGTTAACTAAAATCTTGCTTGTGCAGTTTTTATAAAAGGCCTTAAGAGACAATAAAAAGCCTTCAGGTATACCCATTTTCTCTAAAACCTTAAAAAGATAAAAATGTGACACTCTGTCAAAAGCCTTCTCGAAGTCTAAGGATAAAATGGCTAGTTTTCCGTTTCTAGACTTTGTGTCACTAATCACATCTTTTAAAAGGTTAAGATTTTCCCATATGCTCCTCCCAGGCACCCCACAGACCTGATTTGAATGGATTATTTTCTCTATTACACTTTTTAATCTATTTGCGCACAGTTTTGCCATCACTTTGTAGTCACAGTTGAGGAGGGTGATTGGTCTCCAGTTCTTTAGATCTGACCGGTCTCCCTTTTTGAACAGCAGGGAGACATCACCCTTCCTCCATGAACCTGGGAGGGCTTTTGTTTTAAATACTTCTGTAAAAAGGGAAAAAAGGTCATCTTTTAAAACACCATAAAAAATGACATAAAACTCAATGGGTATACCGTCAGGACCAGGCACCTTACCGGATTTAAAACTCCTGATCGTCTCTAAAACCTCCTGTTCCGAGATCTCCCTCTGTAAAAGAGACTGGGACACAGGGTCTAAAACATTGGTAATCTCCTTCAATGAGTCATTCATAAAATCAATATCAATATTTTTTGTATTAAAAAGATCCGCATAAAATGAATGTACCCTTTTTAAAATACCCTGTACATCTTTTTCTCCTTGTATATTATCAATGAAAACCTTTTTATCCGTTACTTTCTTAAAAAAGTACCTGGAGCAGGTCTCGTTCTCTTCAAGGTGCTTTATTTTGGATCTGAAAATTATCTCTTTTCCCTTCTGCTCCAGGCACTGTTTTATTTCTTTTTTTAAGTCAGTAATTTCTCTATAAACCTCTATACCATTGTCTCTGAATTTGTACAGGGTTTGCAGACGGGTATTTAGAAGGGAGTAAAACTCACGCTTCTCTTTAGCTCTAGAGATCCCTACTCTAATAAAAAACTCTTTTATTTTTATTTTCATTTTCTCCCACCATATACTGATGGGAGTGTTAGGATCTCTTACCCGTCTGCAGTCCTTGTAGAAGTTGATAAAATCGGATAAAACCTGCGGATCTTCTAAAAGGGATACATTCATCTTCCAGGCATTCCTCCCAGTCTTTTTTCTAAAATCACTCTTCACCTTAAAAGATAAAAGTTTGTGATCAGAAAAAACATTGGTTAAAACATCACACTTAAAAGGCAGTACTTGATAAGAACAGAAGATAAAATCGATCCTGGAGCTGCAGTTTGCGTTGCTCCAGGTCACACCGTCTCTTTCTGGTAAAATACTATTGCATTTCTTAAAAACATCAGTAAGTCTAAAATCAATAATCATATTTTTTAACATAGAAGATGTTTTATCATAGTTTCTACTTACTGAATTGGTAAAACGGTGCTCCCCCCTTAAAATACAATTAAAATCACCTGCTAAAATAAGAGGTTCAGAATCATTGATAAAAAGGGGTAAAATCTCTAACATCCGTGCTCTATCATTTTTATTGGGTGAACCATAAAAATTTAAAAACTGCCATTTAATACCATCAATAAAAGCTTTAACCAATAAAATTCTGCCTGGTAAAATCTCATGAATAAAATCAATAAAAGCATTTCCTTTAAAAAGTATGGCGACCCCTGCTGATCTGGATTCGTTAGATCCAGACCAGACTGATGGACCGTGTACCCAATCTTTTTTATACTTTTCATAATTTAAACTATGCGGGATGCCGCACTCCTGCAGGAAAACCACAGAAGCAGCAAAAATAGACAAGTAGTTAAAAAGGGCAACCCGTTTCGCTCGTGAACTTATACTTCTTACATTCATAGACAATCCGGACAACTCAGCCATTGGAGATGTAAAAAAAAGGGAGGCTCAGATAACAAAACTAAAAACCAGATTGCGCACTGGAGCTCTCGTTACCCCCCACCTCTGACTCTACCGTACACATAGAGGAAGCCGGAGAGGAACCACCATCGCTCGAGCAGCCCCCCTCTTCCAAGACCACAGGTGTATAGACGGAGTACATTGGTAAGAACAGCTTCTGGGCTCCATTCTCTTTTTCGGCGTCCACCTCTTGCCCCTCCATAGGGGTCGGGTGCGTACTTAGGTCCGTTTCCGGGACCTCGGAGATGGTCACCCCTGAAACCTCCTCCTGGCTGGGAGGAGGAGGGGTATCCACCACTGGGACCTGTGGAGGAGCTTCACTTGGAGCCCCCGTCACGACAGGAACTTCCATCTGCTCCTCCTGGACCACCTCCGAGTCCGGACGCCCTTTGGAGCCCCTTCGTCTTTTCACCTTTGCTACTCCGTCCGGGTTTTCACACTCAGGGGGACCCCGAGCAGGAGGACCTTCCGGGGTGGAATCGGGCACCTCTCGCTCTTCCACCTTCTCTGAGGTATCTGCCCGATCCCCTCTCGCATTTCTCTTCCCCGGCCTCCTCTCATTTGGGGTCCCCCTTTCCACCTGTGCCTCTTTCTCCTGGGGTTCTTTTGGGGGGGCCGTGGTCTCCATCTCACAGCTTACCTCTTCTTGTGGGGGGTGCTCCTCCTCTCTGGCTTTTCCCCAGGCTGGTCTCCGGACGTCTCTCTTGGGTTGCCCTTGCTGTTCTGTGGTTTTTTTTGGTCTGTGGGGACAGAAAGCATACATGTGACCAAAGTGACGGCAAAAATTACATCTCAAACCCTTATCACATTTTTCTGTTTCATGTTGCATGCTTCCACATTTCTTACAGGAACTTTCACAATTTTCCTTTATGTGCCCATAACGTTGGCACCTTCTGCAGAAGTTTGGCATTCCCGCAAAAAAGAGGTCGCCACACACATTGTTTAATTTAAAACGAGCAGGCGGTAATAGTATCCCCCCTGGGAGGGTGGGGTCTTTGTTGCACGTGACTTGATATCGCCATTTTGAGGTCCAGACACCACAGTCGTTCATGATTTTTCCTCTGAACTCCACCTTTTTAAAGTAGGCTGCCAGGAACCCATCGATCTCTCTCTGATTTACAAAAGGGGAGTACATCTTCACGACAATCAACTTGGTTTCATCTAGGACGTGCTCGACAATTTGGATACCCTTAAGCCTCGGATCATCTTGCTTTGGAATTTTCATTACTGCATCTAAGAATACGCCTTCCCCTATGAAAGTGCAGTCGTAGATCCTCCGCTTAGGGTAATCCTGGATGGCCAAAATCTCTCGCTTACGAACATTAAGAATCTTGTCGAGCACGTCCTCTATCACGAACCTCATGCCACGTGCATCCGCCGCATCACCTGTGAGAATGACCCGCACAGTGTGTTTAATCCGGGCATAAGCCGGTACCGAACCAGGATCTAGATCTTCATCCATGGTTCATTCGTGTTTTGGTCTGGTTCTCTCCGCTCCAACCAACCAGCCAATTCGCTCAAACCTCTCTCCACCCAAAGGCTTTGAGAGGCGATCGCAACCCGTTACCCTGGGACTAAGCCCTCTCCCCAATAGCAACAAGTGGGTGAAGCCCAGGCAATAAACCTGGGCGATCCCACAAGGCCGAGGAGAGGGGTACCCGAGTACCTTCTGACCAGATCTCCTGTATTACTACACTTGATCTTAGCCAAAAGGCCGAGAAGCGATAACCGTGAAAGGGGCGGGCCCAACAAGGTCCCCTTCATGGGCACTATCACTGCTTGCTGTCAGGGAGGCTGCCAGACAATTTTCCATGCAAACTCTGGGCTGGGGGGCAGTCAACCACCAGTACACACAGCAGAACCTAAACCCATACCATTATTGCTAAGCAGCAAGACAGGGGCCCATTGCACTCCCACGGGGCCTTTTTAAATGCAATCCATAACCCGGATTTGCCAGGAACCCTTCTTACTCCTCCTACTTGCATGTGACACTGGGCTTAGGATCTGCATAGGAAACACACATACAAGCACACACCTACCTTTGTTGCCTGCAGATGCCTCCTTGGCTGTCCCCAAACGGTATCAAACCAACACCCACGGGAAGCTGTAAGCATAGAGGACATGCCTGCACCCCATTGGACTTACCTGTGTGGGTTAAATCCGGGTTATTTGACAACCTATGGCGGTGATGGTTCTGCTCAGGCAGAGCAGTGCTGATGCTCCTCATAAAGCTGTCGCTGCTGTGAAGGTTCTAGGTGACATCACAAATCCCTATGGTTACATACACAACAAAGCTGGGTTGTTGTTGTTTACACTCTGCAAGGCCTGTGGAAGTGAGTGACATCATAGCACTGTAGTTCTGAGGGTTCTAGATGGATGCAACAATCTCCTGTTGCTTCTATGAAGGCCATAATAGACGACATCACCAAACAGCTCCATAGTCACATACACAGCAAAGGAGAGATGTTGTTTACACCTAGTGATGTCAGTGGTATTGAGTGACATCACAGCACAGTGCTAAGGCTCCTGGGCCTGGACACAGCAGCGGCTGCAATATCTCAACGGAGAATACGTTTATATATATGTGTGTGTGTGCGCGTATATATATATATATATATATATATATATATATATATATATTTCTCCGCCGAAATCACTTTTAAACCCATTTCCACCTTTTTTTCCCTTCTCTTCCTCTTACTTTTTTTTCACGTTTTTTTACGTTTTTCTCCTTTTCGCCTCTTTTCTGGGCGTATTATTCTTCTTTTTCTTCTTTTTTTTCGTCTAATGCATACCCCATCAGTGCAGCAATGCTTATTCAATACCGCCAGCAGATGGAGACACTGGGGGATAATTTTCTAAGGATTTATACTGATTTTTCCTGTCTGAATTTGTCGCACAGAAAGTTGCAGGCCAAATATGTGTGACATTTCTGCGACTTTAGCTTCTAGAGCATTTTTACAACATTATACATAGGTGCTGAAAACATAAAAAGCGACTGTTCAGCGACAGACAAGTCGCATCGGCTGAAAGTAGGCCAGAATGTCAGTCCATGTTGGAGCAGGTTTAGATACAGTCTAAAGTATAGATCTCAAAGTCTGTGCAGCAAGGGCCTCGCACCTTCTGATGCATCAGGTAGGTGCACAATAGCATAGCCTAACCCTCTGTACTTTGGTCTATATTGATGCGGGACATAGACAGCCAGCTGATGACCAATCCATTAGTGCAATGGATGGCTGGAAGCATTTGTCTTTGCCTTTGCAATACCACAGAAGCAATGCATGGTCAATGTACAGCAATGACACACCTGTGTGAACAGCCAGGAGACCCCCCCCATGTTATGTTACATAGTTACATAGTTAGTACGGTCGAAAAAAGACATATGTCCATCAAGTTCAACCAGGGAATTAAGGGGTAGGGGGTGTGGCGCGATATTGGGGAAGGGATGAGATTTTATATTTCTTCATAAGCATTAATCTTATTTTGTCAATTAGGAACATTCAGCACCCACCCGCTATCAAGGCAGCTGCCTATCATGTCATGCCCTACCTGCACAGGTGTGCTGGCTACTCAAATGATCCAATTAAGGAGGCCATTTAGTCAGCAGCAGCAGAAGTCCTGTGCCTGGACGCTCCAACAGCGGCCAGACACAAGCAGAAGCAGAAGCAGCAGAAGCAGCAGCAGCACCACCTTTTGTTTTTTGGCTGCAGCAGCAGCAGCAAGGCCCACAGGGCTGGCTAGCTGGCTAGCCAGCAAGCAGGTAGCAATGAAAGTAGGAATCTTTCTTTTTAACCCTGTAAGGGGGTGGTGCACTGTACCCGAAGATACTGCCATATCGGGTCAATGCATAGGGCGACGGAAGCAAGCTTCGAAATCGGCCCCCGTTCTCAAAAATCCATTTAATATATGGTCCCCAGATAGGGGACGTATCAGATATTAAACTGATAAGAACAGATACTACACTTGATCTTAGCCAAAAGGCCGAGAAGCGATAACCGTGAAAGGGGCGGGCCCAACAAGGTCCCCTTCATGGGCACTATCACTGCTTGCTGTCAGGGAGGCTGCCAGACAATTTTCCATGCACACTCTGGGCTGGGGGGCAGTCAACCACCAGTACACACAGCAGAACCTAAACCCATACCATTATTGCTAAGCAGCAAGACAGGGGCCCATTGCACTCCCACGGGGCCTTTTTAAATGCAATCCATAACCCGGATTTGCCAGGAACCCTTCTTACTCCTCCTACTTGCATGTGACACTGGGCTTAGGATCTGCATAGGAAACACACACACAAGCACACACCTACCTTTGTTGCCTGCAGATGCCTCCTTGGCTGTCCCCAAACGGTATCAAACCAACACCCACGGGAAGCTGTAAGCATAGAGGACATGCCTGCACCCCATTGGACTTACCTGTGTGGGTTAAATCCGGGTTATTTGACAACCTATGGCGGTGATGGTTCTGCTCAGGCAGAGCAGTGCTGATGCTCCTCATAAAGCTGTCGCTGCTGTGAAGGTTCTAGGTGACATCACAAATCCCTATGGTTACATACACAACAAAGCTGGGTTGTTGTTGTTTACACTCTGCAAGGCCTGTGGAAGTGAGTGACATCATAGCACTGTAGTTCTGAGGGTTCTAGATGGATGCAACAATCTCCTGTTGCTTCTATGAAGGCCATAATAGACGACATCACCAAACAGCTCCATAGTCACATACACAGCAAAGGAGAGATGTTGTTTACACCTAGTGATGTCAGTGGTATTGAGTGACATCACAGCACAGTGCTAAGGCTCCTGGGCCTGGACACAGCAGCGGCTGCAATATCTCAACGGAGAATACGTTTATATATATGTGTGTGTGTGCGCGTATATATATATATATATATATATATATATATATATATATATATATTTCTCCGCCGAAATCACTTTTAAACCCATTTCCACCTTTTTTTCCCTTCTCTTCCTCTTACTTTTTTTTCACGTTTTTTTACGTTTTTCTCCTTTTCGCCTCTTTTCTGGGCGTATTATTCTTCTTTTTCTTCTTTTTTTTCGTCTAATGCATACCCCATCAGTGCAGCAATGCTTATTCAATACCGCCAGCAGATGGAGACACTGGGGGATAATTTTCTAAGGATTTATACTGATTTTTCCTGTCTGAATTTGTCGCACAGAAAGTTGCAGGCCAAATATGTGTGACATTTCTGCGACTTTAGCTTCTAGAGCATTTTTACAACATTATACATAGGTGCTGAATACATAAAAAGCGACTGTTCAGCGACAGACAAGTCGCATCGGCTGAAAGTAGGCCAGAATGTCAGTCCATGTTGGAGCAGGTTTAGATACAGTCTAAAGTATAGATCTCAAAGTCTGTGCACAGAATTTAGCAAGGGCCTCGCACCTTCTGATGCATCAGGTAGGTGCACAATAGCATAGCCTAACCCTCTGTACTTTGGTCTATATTGATGCGGGACATAGACAGCCAGCTGATGACCAATCCATTAGTGCAATGGATGGCTGGAAGCATTTGTCTTTGCCTTTGCAATACCACAGAAGCAATGCATGGTCAATGTACAGCAATGACACACCTGTGTGAACAGCCAGGAGACCCCCCCCATGTTATGTTACATAGTTACATAGTTAGTACGGTCGAAAAAAGACATATGTCCATCAAGTTCAACCAGGGAATTAAGGGGTAGGGGTGTGGCGCGATATTGGGGAAGGGATGAGATTTTATATTTCTTCATAAGCATTAATCTTATTTTGTCAATTAGGAACATTCAGCACCCACCCGCTATCAAGGCAGCTGCCTATCATGTCATGCCCTACCTGCACAGGTGTGCTGGCTACTCAAATGATCCAATTAAGGAGGCCATTTAGTCAGCAGCAGCAGAAGTCCTGTGCCTGGACGCTCCAACAGCGGCCAGACACAAGCAGAAGCAGAAGCAGCAGAAGCAGCAGCAGCACCACCTTTTGTTTTTTGGCTGCAGCAGCAGCAGCAAGGCCCACAGGGCTGGCTAGCTGGCTAGCCAGCAAGCAGGTAGCAATGAAAGTAGGAATCTTTCTTTTTAACCCTGTAAGGGGGTGGTGCACTGTACCCGAAGATACTGCCATATCGGGTCAATGCATAGGGCGACGGAAGCAAGCTTCGAAATCGGCCCCCGTTCTCAAAAATCCATTTAATATATGGTCCCCAGATAGGGGACGTATCAGATATTAAACTGATAAGAACAGATACTACACTTGATCTTAGCCAAAAGGCCGAGAAGCGATAACCGTGAAAGGGGCGGGCCCAACAAGGTCCCCTTCATGGGCACTATCACTGCTTGCTGTCAGGGAGGCTGCCAGACAATTTTCCATGCACACTCTGGGCTGGGGGGCAGTCAACCACCAGTACACACAGCAGAACCTAAACCCATACCATTATTGCTAAGCAGCAAGACAGGGGCCCATTGCACTCCCACGGGGCCTTTTTAAATGCAATCCATAACCCGGATTTGCCAGGAACCCTTCTTACTCCTCCTACTTGCATGTGACACTGGGCTTAGGATCTGCATAGGAAACACACACACAAGCACACACCTACCTTTGTTGCCTGCAGATGCCTCCTTGGCTGTCCCCAAACGGTATCAAACCAACACCCACGGGAAGCTGTAAGCATAGAGGACATGCCTGCACCCCATTGGACTTACCTGTGTGGGTTAAATCCGGGTTATTTGACAACCTATGGCGGTGATGGTTCTGCTCAGGCAGAGCAGTGCTGATGCTCCTCATAAAGCTGTCCGCTGCTGTGAAGGTTCTAGGTGACATCACAAATCCCTATGGTTACATACACAACAAAGCTGGGTTGTTGTTGTTTACACTCTGCAAGGCCTGTGGAAGTGAGTGACATCATAGCACTGTAGTTCTGAGGGTTCTAGATGGATGCAACAATCTCCTGTTGCTTCTATGAAGGCCATAATAGACGACATCACCAAACAGCTCCATAGTCACATACACAGCAAAGGAGAGATGTTGTTTACACCTAGTGATGTCAGTGGTATTGAGTGACATCACAGCACAGTGCTAAGGCTCCTGGGCCTGGACACAGCAGCGGCTGCAATATCTCAACGGAGAATACGTTTATATATATGTGTGTGTGTGCGCGTATATATATATATATATATATATATATATATATATATATATATATATATATATTTCTCCGCCGAAATCACTTTTAAACCCATTTCCACCTTTTTTTCCCTTCTCTTCCTCTTACTTTTTTTTCACGTTTTTTTACGTTTTTCTCCTTTTCGCCTCTTTTCTGGGCGTATTATTCTTCTTTTTCTTCTTTTTTTTCGTCTAATGCATACCCCATCAGTGCAGCAATGCTTATTCAATACCGCCAGCAGATGGAGACACTGGGGGATAATTTTCTAAGGATTTATACTGATTTTTCCTGTCTGAATTTGTCGCACAGAAAGTTGCAGGCCAAATATGTGTGACATTTCTGCGACTTTAGCTTCTAGAGCATTTTTACAACATTATACATAGGTGCTGAATACATAAAAAGCGACTGTTCAGCGACAGACAAGTCGCATCGGCTGAAAGTAGGCCAGAATGTCAGTCCATGTTGGAGCAGGTTTAGATACAGTCTAAAGTATAGATCTCAAAGTCTGTGCACAGAATTTAGCAAGGGCCTCGCACCTTCTGATGCATCAGGTAGGTGCACAATAGCATAGCCTAACCCTCTGTACTTTGGTCTATATTGATGCGGGACATAGACAGCCAGCTGATGACCAATCCATTAGTGCATATGGATGGCTGGAAGCATTTGTCTTTGCCTTTGCAATACCACAGAAGCAATGCATGGTCAATGTACAGCAATGACACACCTGTGTGAACAGCCAGGAGACCCCCCCCATGTTATGTTACATAGTTACATAGTTAGTACGGTCGAAAAAAGACATATGTCCATCAAGTTCAACCAGGGAATTAAGGGGTAGGGGTGTGGCGCGATATTGGGGAAGGGATGAGATTTTATATTTCTTCATAAGCATTAATCTTATTTTGTCAATTAGGAACATTCAGCACCCACCCGCTATCAAGGCAGCTGCCTATCATGTCATGCCCTACCTGCACAGGTGTGCTGGCTACTCAAATGATCCAATTAAGGAGGCCATTTAGTCAGCAGCAGCAGAAGTCCTGTGCCTGGACGCTCCAACAGCGGCCAGACACAAGCAGAAGCAGAAGCAGCAGAAGCAGCAGCAGCACCACCTTTTGTTTTTTGGCTGCAGCAGCAGCAGCAAGGCCCACAGGGCTGGCTAGCTGGCTAGCCAGCAAGCAGGTAGCAATGAAAGTAGGAATCTTTCTTTTTAACCCTGTAAGGGGGTGGTGCACTGTACCCGAAGATACTGCCATATCGGGTCAATGCATAGGGCGACGGAAGCAAGCTTCGAAATCGGCCCCCGTTCTCAAAAATCCATTTAATATATGGTCCCCAGATAGGGGACGTATCAGATATTAAACTGATAAGAACAGATACTACACTTGATCTTAGCCAAAAGGCCGAGAAGCGATAACCGTGAAAGGGGCGGGCCCAACAAGGTCCCCTTCATGGGCACTATCACTGCTTGCTGTCAGGGAGGCTGCCAGACAATTTTCCATGCACACTCTGGGCTGGGGGGCAGTCAACCACCAGTACACACAGCAGAACCTAAACCCATACCATTATTGCTAAGCAGCAAGACAGGGGCCCATTGCACTCCCACGGGGCCTTTTTAAATGCAATCCATAACCCGGATTTGCCAGGAACCCCTTCTTACTCCTCCTACTTGCATGTGACACTGGGCTTAGGATCTGCATAGGAAACACACACACAAGCACACACCTACCTTTGTTGCCTGCAGATGCCTCCTTGGCTGTCCCCAAACGGTATCAAACCAACACCCACGGGAAGCTGTAAGCATAGAGGACATGCCTGCACCCCATTGGACTTACCTGTGTGGGTTAAATCCGGGTTATTTGACAACCTATGGCGGTGATGGTTCTGCTCAGGCAGAGCAGTGCTGATGCTCCTCATAAAGCTGTCGCTGCTGTGAAGGTTCTAGGTGACATCACAAATCCCTATGGTTACATACACAACAAAGCTGGGTTGTTGTTGTTTACACTCTGCAAGGCCTGTGGAAGTGAGTGACATCATAGCACTGTAGTTCTGAGGGTTCTAGATGGATGCAACAATCTCCTGTTGCTTCTATGAAGGCCATAATAGACGACATCACCAAACAGCTCCATAGTCACATACACAGCAAAGGAGAGATGTTGTTTACACCTAGTGATGTCAGTGGTATTGAGTGACATCACAGCACAGTGCTAAGGCTCCTGGGCCTGGACACAGCAGCGGCTGCAATATCTCAACGGAGAATACGTTTATATATATGTGTGTGTGTGCGCGTATATATATATATATATATATATATATATATATATATATATATATTTCTCCGCCGAAATCACTTTTAAACCCATTTCCACCTTTTTTTCCCTTCTCTTCCTCTTACTTTTTTTTCACGTTTTTTTACGTTTTTCTCCTTTTCGCCTCTTTTCTGGGCGTATTATTCTTCTTTTTCTTCTTTTTTTTCGTCTAATGCATACCCCATCAGTGCAGCAATGCTTATTCAATACCGCCAGCAGATGGAGACACTGGGGGATAATTTTCTAAGGATTTATACTGATTTTTCCTGTCTGAATTTGTCGCACAGAAAGTTGCAGGCCAAATATGTGTGACATTTCTGCGACTTTAGCTTCTAGAGCATTTTTACAACATTATACATAGGTGCTGAATACATAAAAAGCGACTGTTCAGCGACAGACAAGTCGCATCGGCTGAAAGTAGGCCAGAATGTCAGTCCATGTTGGAGCAGGTTTAGATACAGTCTAAAGTATAGATCTCAAAGTCTGTGCACAGAATTTAGCAAGGGCCTCGCACCTTCTGATGCATCAGGTAGGTGCACAATAGCATAGCCTAACCCTCTGTACTTTGGTCTATATTGATGCGGGACATAGACAGCCAGCTGATGACCAATCCATTAGTGCAATGGATGGCTGGAAGCATTTGTCTTTGCCTTTGCAATACCACAGAAGCAATGCATGGTCAATGTACAGCAATGACACACCTGTGTGAACAGCCAGGAGACCCCCCCCATGTTATGTTACATAGTTACATAGTTAGTACGGTCGAAAAAAGACATATGTCCATCAAGTTCAACCAGGGAATTAAGGGGTAGGGGTGTGGCGCGATATTGGGGAAGGGATGAGATTTTATATTTCTTCATAAGCATTAATCTTATTTTGTCAATTAGGAACATTCAGCACCCACCCGCTATCAAGGCAGCTGCCTATCATGTCATGCCCTACCTGCACAGGTGTGCTGGCTACTCAAATGATCCAATTAAGGAGGCCATTTAGTCAGCAGCAGCAGAAGTCCTGTGCCTGGACGCTCCAACAGCGGCCAGACACAAGCAGAAGCAGAAGCAGCAGAAGCAGCAGCAGCACCACCTTTTGTTTTTTGGCTGCAGCAGCAGCAGCAAGGCCCACAGGGCTGGCTAGCTGGCTAGCCAGCAAGCAGGTAGCAATGAAAGTAGGAATCTTTCTTTTTAACCCTGTAAGGGGGTGGTGCACTGTACCCGAAGATACTGCCATATCGGGTCAATGCATAGGGCGACGGAAGCAAGCTTCGAAATCGGCCCCCGTTCTCAAAAATCCATTTAATATATGGTCCCCAGATAGGGGACGTATCAGATATTAAACTGATAAGAACAGATACTACACTTGATCTTAGCCAAAAGGCCGAGAAGCGATAACCGTGAAAGGGGCGGGCCCAACAAGGTCCCCTTCATGGGCACTATCACTGCTTGCTGTCAGGGAGGCTGCCAGACAATTTTCCATGCACACTCTGGGCTGGGGGGCAGTCAACCACCAGTACACACAGCAGAACCTAAACCCATACCATTATTGCTAAGCAGCAAGACAGGGGCCCATTGCACTCCCACGGGGCCTTTTTAAATGCAATCCATAACCCGGATTTGCCAGGAACCCTTCTTACTCCTCCTACTTGCATGTGACACTGGGCTTAGGATCTGCATAGGAAACACACACACAAGCACACACCTACCTTTGTTGCCTGCAGATGCCTCCTTGGCTGTCCCCAAACGGTATCAAACCAACACCCACGGGAAGCTGTAAGCATAGAGGACATGCCTGCACCCCATTGGACTTACCTGTGTGGGTTAAATCCGGGTTATTTGACAACCTATGGCGGTGATGGTTCTGCTCAGGCAGAGCAGTGCTGATGCTCCTCATAAAGCTGTCGCTGCTGTGAAGGTTCTAGGTGACATCACAAATCCCTATGGTTACATACACAACAAAGCTGGGTTGTTGTTGTTTACACTCTGCAAGGCCTGTGGAAGTGAGTGACATCATAGCACTGTAGTTCTGAGGGTTCTAGATGGATGCAACAATCTCCTGTTGCTTCTATGAAGGCCATAATAGACGACATCACCAAACAGCTCCATAGTCACATACACAGCAAAGGAGAGATGTTGTTTACACCTAGTGATGTCAGTGGTATTGAGTGACATCACAGCACAGTGCTAAGGCTCCTGGGCCTGGACACAGCAGCGGCTGCAATATCTCAACGGAGAATACGTTTATATATATGTGTGTGTGTGCGCGTATATATATATATATATATATATATATATATATATATATATATATTTCTCCGCCGAAATCACTTTTAAACCCATTTCCACCTTTTTTTCCCTTCTCTTCCTCTTACTTTTTTTTCACGTTTTTTTACGTTTTTCTCCTTTTCGCCTCTTTTCTGGGCGTATTATTCTTCTTTTTCTTCTTTTTTTTCGTCTAATGCATACCCCATCAGTGCAGCAATGCTTATTCAATACCGCCAGCAGATGGAGACACTGGGGGATAATTTTCTAAGGATTTATACTGATTTTTCCTGTCTGAATTTGTCGCACAGAAAGTTGCAGGCCAAATATGTGTGACATTTCTGCGACTTTAGCTTCTAGAGCATTTTTACAACATTATACATAGGTGCTGAATACATAAAAAGCGACTGTTCAGCGACAGACAAGTCGCATCGGCTGAAAGTAGGCCAGAATGTCAGTCCATGTTGGAGCAGGTTTAGATACAGTCTAAAGTATAGATCTCAAAGTCTGTGCACAGAATTTAGCAAGGGCCTCGCACCTTCTGATGCATCAGGTAGGTGCACAATAGCATAGCCTAACCCTCTGTACTTTGGTCTATATTGATGCGGGACATAGACAGCCAGCTGATGACCAATCCATTAGTGCAATGGATGGCTGGAAGCATTTGTCTTTGCCTTTGCAATACCACAGAAGCAATGCATGGTCAATGTACAGCAATGACACACCTGTGTGAACAGCCAGGAGACCCCCCCCATGTTATGTTACATAGTTACATAGTTAGTACGGTCGAAAAAAGACATATGTCCATCAAGTTCAACCAGGGAATTAAGGGGTAGGGGTGTGGCGCGATATTGGGGAAGGGATGAGATTTTATATTTCTTCATAAGCATTAATCTTATTTTGTCAATTAGGAACATTCAGCACCCACCCGCTATCAAGGCAGCTGCCTATCATGTCATGCCCTACCTGCACAGGTGTGCTGGCTACTCAAATGATCCAATTAAGGAGGCCATTTAGTCAGCAGCAGCAGAAGTCCTGTGCCTGGACGCTCCAACAGCGGCCAGACACAAGCAGAAGCAGAAGCAGCAGAAGCAGCAGCAGCACCACCTTTTGTTTTTTGGCTGCAGCAGCAGCAGCAAGGCCCACAGGGCTGGCTAGCTGGCTAGCCAGCAAGCAGGTAGCAATGAAAGTAGGAATCTTTCTTTTTAACCCTGTAAGGGGGTGGTGCACTGTACCCGAAGATACTGCCATATCGGGTCAATGCATAGGGCGACGGAAGCAAGCTTCGAAATCGGCCCCCGTTCTCAAAAATCCATTTAATATATGGTCCCCAGATAGGGGACGTATCAGATATTAAACTGATAAGAACAGATACTACACTTGATCTTAGCCAAAAGGCCGAGAAGCGATAACCGTGAAAGGGGCGGGCCCAACAAGGTCCCCTTCATGGGCACTATCACTGCTTGCTGTCAGGGAGGCTGCCAGACAATTTTCCATGCACACTCTGGGCTGGGGGGCAGTCAACCACCAGTACACACAGCAGAACCTAAACCCATACCATTATTGCTAAGCAGCAAGACAGGGGCCCATTGCACTCCCACGGGGCCTTTTTAAATGCAATCCATAACCCGGATTTGCCAGGAACCCTTCTTACTCCTCCTACTTGCATGTGACACTGGGCTTAGGATCTGCATAGGAAACACACACACAAGCACACACCTACCTTTGTTGCCTGCAGATGCCTCCTTGGCTGTCCCCAAACGGTATCAAACCAACACCCACGGGAAGCTGTAAGCATAGAGGACATGCCTGCACCCCATTGGACTTACCTGTGTGGGTTAAATCCGGGTTATTTGACAACCTATGGCGGTGATGGTTCTGCTCAGGCAGAGCAGTGCTGATGCTCCTCATAAAGCTGTCGCTGCTGTGAAGGTTCTAGGTGACATCACAAATCCCTATGGTTACATACACAACAAAGCTGGGTTGTTGTTGTTTACACTCTGCAAGGCCTGTGGAAGTGAGTGACATCATAGCACTGTAGTTCTGAGGGTTCTAGATGGATGCAACAATCTCCTGTTGCTTCTATGAAGGCCATAATAGACGACATCACCAAACAGCTCCATAGTCACATACACAGCAAAGGAGAGATGTTGTTTACACCTAGTGATGTCAGTGGTATTGAGTGACATCACAGCACAGTGCTAAGGCTCCTGGGCCTGGACACAGCAGCGGCTGCAATATCTCAACGGAGAATACGTTTATATATATGTGTGTGTGTGCGCGTATATATATATATATATATATATATATATATATATATATATATATATATATTTCTCCGCCGAAATCACTTTTAAACCCATTTCCACCTTTTTTTCCCTTCTCTTCCTCTTACTTTTTTTTCACGTTTTTTTACGTTTTTCTCCTTTTCGCCTCTTTTCTGGGCGTATTATTCTTCTTTTTCTTCTTTTTTTTCGTCTAATGCATACCCCATCAGTGCAGCAATGCTTATTCAATACCGCCAGCAGATGGAGACACTGGGGGATAATTTTCTAAGGATTTATACTGATTTTTCCTGTCTGAATTTGTCGCACAGAAAGTTGCAGGCCAAATATGTGTGACATTTCTGCGACTTTAGCTTCTAGAGCATTTTTACAACATTATACATAGGTGCTGAATACATAAAAAGCGACTGTTCAGCGACAGACAAGTCGCATCGGCTGAAAGTAGGCCAGAATGTCAGTCCATGTTGGAGCAGGTTTAGATACAGTCTAAAGTATAGATCTCAAAGTCTGTGCACAGAATTTAGCAAGGGCCTCGCACCTTCTGATGCATCAGGTAGGTGCACAATAGCATAGCCTAACCCTCTGTACTTTGGTCTATATTGATGCGGGACATAGACAGCCAGCTGATGACCAATCCATTAGTGCAATGGATGGCTGGAAGCATTTGTCTTTGCCTTTGCAATACCACAGAAGCAATGCATGGTCAATGTACAGCAATGACACACCTGTGTGAACAGCCAGGAGACCCCCCCCATGTTATGTTACATAGTTACATAGTTAGTACGGTCGAAAAAAGACATATGTCCATCAAGTTCAACCAGGGAATTAAGGGGTAGGGGTGTGGCGCGATATTGGGGAAGGGATGAGATTTTATATTTCTTCATAAGCATTAATCTTATTTTGTCAATTAGGAACATTCAGCACCCACCCGCTATCAAGGCAGCTGCCTATCATGTCATGCCCTACCTGCACAGGTGTGCTGGCTACTCAAATGATCCAATTAAGGAGGCCATTTAGTCAGCAGCAGCAGAAGTCCTGTGCCTGGACGCTCCAACAGCGGCCAGACACAAGCAGAAGCAGAAGCAGCAGAAGCAGCAGCAGCACCACCTTTTGTTTTTTGGCTGCAGCAGCAGCAGCAAGGCCCACAGGGCTGGCTAGCTGGCTAGCCAGCAAGCAGGTAGCAATGAAAGTAGGAATCTTTCTTTTTAACCCTGTAAGGGGGTGGTGCACTGTACCCGAAGATACTGCCATATCGGGTCAATGCATAGGGCGACGGAAGCAAGCTTCGAAATCGGCCCCCGTTCTCAAAAATCCATTTAATATATGGTCCCCAGATAGGGGACGTATCAGATATTAAACTGATAAGAACAGATACTACACTTGATCTTAGCCAAAAGGCCGAGAAGCGATAACCGTGAAAGGGGCGGGCCCAACAAGGTCCCCTTCATGGGCACTATCACTGCTTGCTGTCAGGGAGGCTGCCAGACAATTTTCCATGCACACTCTGGGCTGGGGGGCAGTCAACCACCAGTACACACAGCAGAACCTAAACCCATACCATTATTGCTAAGCAGCAAGACAGGGGCCCATTGCACTCCCACGGGGCCTTTTTAAATGCAATCCATAACCCGGATTTGCCAGGAACCCTTCTTACTCCTCCTACTTGCATGTGACACTGGGCTTAGGATCTGCATAGGAAACACACACACAAGCACACACCTACCTTTGTTGCCTGCAGATGCCTCCTTGGCTGTCCCCAAACGGTATCAAACCAACACCCACGGGAAGCTGTAAGCATAGAGGACATGCCTGCACCCCATTGGACTTACCTGTGTGGGTTAAATCCGGGTTATTTGACAACCTATGGCGGTGATGGTTCTGCTCAGGCAGAGCAGTGCTGATGCTCCTCATAAAGCTGTCGCTGCTGTGAAGGTTCTAGGTGACATCACAAATCCCTATGGTTACATACACAACAAAGCTGGGTTGTTGTTGTTTACACTCTGCAAGGCCTGTGGAAGTGAGTGACATCATAACACTGTAGTTCTGAGGGTTCTAGATGGATGCAACAATCTCCTGTTGCTTCTATGAAGGCCATAATAGACGACATCACCAAACAGCTCCATAGTCACATACACAGCAAAGGAGAGATGTTGTTTACACCTAGTGATGTCAGTGGTATTGAGTGACATCACAGCACAGTGCTAAGGCTCCTGGGCCTGGACACAGCAGCGGCTGCAATATCTCAACGGAGAATACGTTTATATATATGTGTGTGTGTGCGCGTATATATATATATATATATATATATATATATATATATATATATATTTCTCCGCCGAAATCACTTTTAAACCCATTTCCACCTTTTTTTCCCTTCTCTTCCTCTTACTTTTTTTTCACGTTTTTTTACGTTTTTCTCCTTTTCGCCTCTTTTCTGGGCGTATTATTCTTCTTTTTCTTCTTTTTTTTCGTCTAATGCATACCCCATCAGTGCAGCAATGCTTATTCAATACCGCCAGCAGATGGAGACACTGGGGGATAATTTTCTAAGGATTTATACTGATTTTTCCTGTCTGAATTTGTCGCACAGAAAGTTGCAGGCCAAATATGTGTGACATTTCTGCGACTTTAGCTTCTAGAGCATTTTTACAACATTATACATAGGTGCTGAATACATAAAAAGCGACTGTTCAGCGACAGACAAGTCGCATCGGCTGAAAGTAGGCCAGAATGTCAGTCCATGTTGGAGCAGGTTTAGATACAGTCTAAAGTATAGATCTCAAAGTCTGTGCACAGAATTTAGCAAGGGCCTCGCACCTTCTGATGCATCAGGTAGGTGCACAATAGCATAGCCTAACCCTCTGTACTTTGGTCTATATTGATGCGGGACATAGACAGCCAGCTGATGACCAATCCATTAGTGCAATGGATGGCTGGAAGCATTTGTCTTTGCCTTTGCAATACCACAGAAGCAATGCATGGTCAATGTACAGCAATGACACACCTGTGTGAACAGCCAGGAGACCCCCCCCATGTTATGTTACATAGTTACATAGTTAGTACGGTCGAAAAAAGACATATGTCCATCAAGTTCAACCAGGGAATTAAGGGGTAGGGGTGTGGCGCGATATTGGGGAAGGGATGAGATTTTATATTTCTTCATAAGCATTAATCTTATTTTGTCAATTAGGAACATTCAGCACCCACCCGCTATCAAGGCAGCTGCCTATCATGTCATGCCCTACCTGCACAGGTGTGCTGGCTACTCAAATGATCCAATTAAGGAGGCCATTTAGTCAGCAGCAGCAGAAGTCCTGTGCCTGGACGCTCCAACAGCGGCCAGACACAAGCAGAAGCAGAAGCAGCAGAAGCAGCAGCAGCACCACCTTTTGTTTTTTGGCTGCAGCAGCAGCAGCAAGGCCCACAGGGCTGGCTAGCTGGCTAGCCAGCAAGCAGGTAGCAATGAAAGTAGGAATCTTTCTTTTTAACCCTGTAAGGGGGTGGTGCACTGTACCCGAAGATACTGCCATATCGGGTCAATGCATAGGGCGACGGAAGCAAGCTTCGAAATCGGCCCCCGTTCTCAAAAATCCATTTAATATATGGTCCCCAGATAGGGGACGTATCAGATATTAAACTGATAAGAACAGATACTACACTTGATCTTAGCCAAAAGGCCGAGAAGCGATAACCGTGAAAGGGGCGGGCCCAACAAGGTCCCCTTCATGGGCACTATCACTGCTTGCTGTCAGGGAGGCTGCCAGACAATTTTCCATGCACACTCTGGGCTGGGGGGCAGTCAACCACCAGTACACACAGCAGAACCTAAACCCATACCATTATTGCTAAGCAGCAAGACAGGGGCCCATTGCACTCCCACGGGGCCTTTTTAAATGCAATCCATAACCCGGATTTGCCAGGAACCCTTCTTACTCCTCCTACTTGCATGTGACACTGGGCTTAGGATCTGCATAGGAAACACACACACAAGCACACACCTACCTTTGTTGCCTGCAGATGCCTCCTTGGCTGTCCCCAAACGGTATCAAACCAACACCCACGGGAAGCTGTAAGCATAGAGGACATGCCTGCACCCCATTGGACTTACCTGTGTGGGTTAAATCCGGGTTATTTGACAACCTATGGCGGTGATGGTTCTGCTCAGGCAGAGCAGTGCTGATGCTCCTCATAAAGCTGTCGCTGCTGTGAAGGTTCTAGGTGACATCACAAATCCCTATGGTTACATACACAACAAAGCTGGGTTGTTGTTGTTTACACTCTGCAAGGCCTGTGGAAGTGAGTGACATCATAGCACTGTAGTTCTGAGGGTTCTAGATGGATGCAACAATCTCCTGTTGCTTCTATGAAGGCCATAATAGACGACATCACCAAACAGCTCCATAGTCACATACACAGCAAAGGAGAGATGTTGTTTACACCTAGTGATGTCAGTGGTATTGAGTGACATCACAGCACAGTGCTAAGGCTCCTGGGCCTGGACACAGCAGCGGCTGCAATATCTCAACGGAGAATACGTTTATATATATGTGTGTGTGTGCGCGTATATATATATATATATATATATATATATATATATATATATATATATATTTCTCCGCCGAAATCACTTTTAAACCCATTTCCACCTTTTTTTCCCTTCTCTTCCTCTTACTTTTTTTTCACGTTTTTTTACGTTTTTCTCCTTTTCGCCTCTTTTCTGGGCGTATTATTCTTCTTTTTCTTCTTTTTTTTCGTCTAATGCATACCCCATCAGTGCAGCAATGCTTATTCAATACCGCCAGCAGATGGAGACACTGGGGGATAATTTTCTAAGGATTTATACTGATTTTTCCTGTCTGAATTTGTCGCACAGAAAGTTGCAGGCCAAATATGTGTGACATTTCTGCGACTTTAGCTTCTAGAGCATTTTTACAACATTATACATAGGTGCTGAATACATAAAAAGCGACTGTTCAGCGACAGACAAGTCGCATCGGCTGAAAGTAGGCCAGAATGTCAGTCCATGTTGGAGCAGGTTTAGATACAGTCTAAAGTATAGATCTCAAAGTCTGTGCACAGAATTTAGCAAGGGCCTCGCACCTTCTGATGCATCAGGTAGGTGCACAATAGCATAGCCTAACCCTCTGTACTTTGGTCTATATTGATGCGGGACATAGACAGCCAGCTGATGACCAATCCATTAGTGCAATGGATGGCTGGAAGCATTTGTCTTTGCCTTTGCAATACCACAGAAGCAATGCATGGTCAATGTACAGCAATGACACACCTGTGTGAACAGCCAGGAGACCCCCCCCATGTTATGTTACATAGTTACATAGTTAGTACGGTCGAAAAAAGACATATGTCCATCAAGTTCAACCAGGGAATTAAGGGGTAGGGGTGTGGCGCGATATTGGGGAAGGGATGAGATTTTATATTTCTTCATAAGCATTAATCTTATTTTGTCAATTAGGAACATTCAGCACCCACCCGCTATCAAGGCAGCTGCCTATCATGTCATGCCCTACCTGCACAGGTGTGCTGGCTACTCAAATGATCCAATTAAGGAGGCCATTTAGTCAGCAGCAGCAGAAGTCCTGTGCCTGGACGCTCCAACAGCGGCCAGACACAAGCAGAAGCAGAAGCAGAAGCAGCAGAAGCAGCAGCAGCACCACCTTTTGTTTTTTGGCTGCAGCAGCAGCAGCAAGGCCCACAGGGCTGGCTAGCTGGCTAGCCAGCAAGCAGGTAGCAATGAAAGTAGGAATCTTTCTTTTTAACCCTGTAAGGGGGTGGTGCACTGTACCCGAAGATACTGCCATATCGGGTCAATGCATAGGGCGACGGAAGCAAGCTTCGAAATCGGCCCCCGTTCTCAAAAATCCATTTAATATATGGTCCCCAGATAGGGGACGTATCAGATATTAAACTGATAAGAACAGATTTTTTTATCTAAAGCCGAGGAACGTGCTTTCGATTCACCCAAAGTGCAAGAAAAAGTGCAAACGTGTTACACTAAAAAAACGTGCACAAAGGATGCGGTCTATCGCAAGCCCTTCTCCGATAGGAGAGAGGCCCCCCAACAAACCTTACCCTTCGCCTCCGGACCAAAAGGTACCTGCGAGGTTCCAGGTTCGATGTCCCTTTTCGCCGAAGCTACTAGGGGACCACAAATGCTCCCGGCATCCCCCTTGGCGTTAGCCAAGGTATCTGCCCGCAGAGCCGATTACGGTAGGTACCCTGCCAAAGCAGGAGTACCCGGGGTGTTTGCAGGGAGGTGCGGAACCTAATGGCCACACACACCTCCCCTAGACCGCCAGGAGGGACACCCAGAAGGGCTACCGCATCCTGACTAATCCTGTGAACACACAACACGCAAAAAGTGACACAGTGAGACAAAAAAGAAATAAATAAGTGAATGTGTGCAGATATACTGCCCGGACATCCGGCCGGATCTATAAAAATTTCTCTGATCCTAGCCAGAAGGCCGGGAATCAAGAGGTGAGTGCCACAAGGTGAAGAGATTATGGTGCCCGTGCTTCAACTCAGTGAGTCTATTCTCCCAGTGAGTTTCGGCACCTCGGGGTCACCACTCCCCGAGGCACAAAAGTACCTCGGCTCTAGACCCTCTCAGCCTCATGGCGAGACCCGGAGGGAACAGGTCACATCGGGGCAGCCGTCGAGCTGATTCCTCAGAACCAGCCCCGGAAAGCCCTGGTACACCTGCATCCTCCATGCAGCACCCATCCCCACCAGCATGAAAACTGATAAGAACAGATACTACACTTGATCTTAGCCAAAAGGCCGAGAAGCGATAACCGTGAAAGGGGCGGGCCCAACAAGGTCCCCTTCATGGGCACTATCACTGCTTGCTGTCAGGGAGGCTGCCAGACAATTTTCCATGCACACTCTGGGCTGGGGGGCAGTCAACCACCAGTACACACAGCAGAACCTAAACCCATACCATTATTGCTAAGCAGCAAGACAGGGGCCCATTGCACTCCCACGGGGCCTTTTTAAATGCAATCCATAACCCGGATTTGCCAGGAACCCTTCTTACTCCTCCTACTTGCATGTGACACTGGGCTTAGGATCTGCATAGGAAACACACACACAAGCACACACCTACCTTTGTTGCCTGCAGATGCCTCCTTGGCTGTCCCCAAACGGTATCAAACCAACACCCACGGGAAGCTGTAAGCATAGAGGACATGCCTGCACCCCATTGGACTTACCTGTGTGGGTTAAATCCGGGTTATTTGACAACCTATGGCGGTGATGGTTCTGCTCAGGCAGAGCAGTGCTGATGCTCCTCATAAAGCTGTCGCTGCTGTGAAGGTTCTAGGTGACATCACAAATCCCTATGGTTACATACACAACAAAGCTGGGTTGTTGTTGTTTACACTCTGCAAGGCCTGTGGAAGTGAGTGACATCATAGCACTGTAGTTCTGAGGGTTCTAGATGGATGCAACAATCTCCTGTTGCTTCTATGAAGGCCATAATAGACGACATCACCAAACAGCTCCATAGTCACATACACAGCAAAGGAGAGATGTTGTTTACACCTAGTGATGTCAGTGGTATTGAGTGACATCACAGCACAGTGCTAAGGCTCCTGGGCCTGGACACAGCAGCGGCTGCAATATCTCAACGGAGAATACGTTTATATATATGTGTGTGTGTGCGCGTATATATATATATATATATATATATATATATATATATATATTTCTCCGCCGAAATCACTTTTAAACCCATTTCCACCTTTTTTTCCCTTCTCTTCCTCTTACTTTTTTTTCACGTTTTTTTACGTTTTTCTCCTTTTCGCCTCTTTTCTGGGCGTATTATTCTTCTTTTTCTTCTTTTTTTTCGTCTAATGCATACCCCATCAGTGCAGCAATGCTTATTCAATACCGCCAGCAGATGGAGACACTGGGGGATAATTTTCTAAGGATTTATACTGATTTTTCCTGTCTGAATTTGTCGCACAGAAAGTTGCAGGCCAAATATGTGTGACATTTCTGCGACTTTAGCTTCTAGAGCATTTTTACAACATTATACATAGGTGCTGAATACATAAAAAGCGACTGTTCAGCGACAGACAAGTCGCATCGGCTGAAAGTAGGCCAGAATGTCAGTCCATGTTGGAGCAGGTTTAGATACAGTCTAAAGTATAGATCTCAAAGTCTGTGCACAGAATTTAGCAAGGGCCTCGCACCTTCTGATGCATCAGGTAGGTGCACAATAGCATAGCCTAACCCTCTGTACTTTGGTCTATATTGATGCGGGACATAGACAGCCAGCTGATGACCAATCCATTAGTGCAATGGATGGCTGGAAGCATTTGTCTTTGCCTTTGCAATACCACAGAAGCAATGCATGGTCAATGTACAGCAATGACACACCTGTGTGAACAGCCAGGAGACCCCCCCCATGTTATGTTACATAGTTACATAGTTAGTACGGTCGAAAAAAGACATATGTCCATCAAGTTCAACCAGGGAATTAAGGGGTAGGGGTGTGGCGCGATATTGGGGAAGGGATGAGATTTTATATTTCTTCATAAGCATTAATCTTATTTTGTCAATTAGGAACATTCAGCACCCACCCGCTATCAAGGCAGCTGCCTATCATGTCATGCCCTACCTGCACAGGTGTGCTGGCTACTCAAATGATCCAATTAAGGAGGCCATTTAGTCAGCAGCAGCAGAAGTCCTGTGCCTGGACGCTCCAACAGCGGCCAGACACAAGCAGAAGCAGAAGCAGCAGAAGCAGCAGCAGCACCACCTTTTGTTTTTTGGCTGCAGCAGCAGCAGCAAGGCCCACAGGGCTGGCTAGCTGGCTAGCCAGCAAGCAGGTAGCAATGAAAGTAGGAATCTTTCTTTTTAACCCTGTAAGGGGGTGGTGCACTGTACCCGAAGATACTGCCATATCGGGTCAATGCATAGGGCGACGGAAGCAAGCTTCGAAATCGGCCCCCGTTCTCAAAAATCCATTTAATATATGGTCCCCAGATAGGGGACGTATCAGATATTAAACTGATAAGAACAGATACTACACTTGATCTTAGCCAAAAGGCCGAGAAGCGATAACCGTGAAAGGGGCGGGCCCAACAAGGTCCCCTTCATGGGCACTATCACTGCTTGCTGTCAGGGAGGCTGCCAGACAATTTTCCATGCACACTCTGGGCTGGGGGGCAGTCAACCACCAGTACACACAGCAGAACCTAAACCCATACCATTATTGCTAAGCAGCAAGACAGGGGCCCATTGCACTCCCACGGGGCCTTTTTAAATGCAATCCATAACCCGGATTTGCCAGGAACCCTTCTTACTCCTCCTACTTGCATGTGACACTGGGCTTAGGATCTGCATAGGAAACACACACACAAGCACACACCTACCTTTGTTGCCTGCAGATGCCTCCTTGGCTGTCCCCAAACGGTATCAAACCAACACCCACGGGAAGCTGTAAGCATAGAGGACATGCCTGCACCCCATTGGACTTACCTGTGTGGGTTAAATCCGGGTTATTTGACAACCTATGGCGGTGATGGTTCTGCTCAGGCAGAGCAGTGCTGATGCTCCTCATAAAGCTGTCGCTGCTGTGAAGGTTCTAGGTGACATCACAAATCCCTATGGTTACATACACAACAAAGCTGGGTTGTTGTTGTTTACACTCTGCAAGGCCTGTGGAAGTGAGTGACATCATAGCACTGTAGTTCTGAGGGTTCTAGATGGATGCAACAATCTCCTGTTGCTTCTATGAAGGCCATAATAGACGACATCACCAAACAGCTCCATAGTCACATACACAGCAAAGGAGAGATGTTGTTTACACCTAGTGATGTCAGTGGTATTGAGTGACATCACAGCACAGTGCTAAGGCTCCTGGGCCTGGACACAGCAGCGGCTGCAATATCTCAACGGAGAATACGTTTATATATATGTGTGTGTGTGCGCGTATATATATATATATATATATATATATATATATATATATATATATATATATTTCTCCGCCGAAATCACTTTTAAACCCATTTCCACCTTTTTTTCCCTTCTCTTCCTCTTACTTTTTTTTCACGTTTTTTTACGTTTTTCTCCTTTTCGCCTCTTTTCTGGGCGTATTATTCTTCTTTTTCTTCTTTTTTTTCGTCTAATGCATACCCCATCAGTGCAGCAATGCTTATTCAATACCGCCAGCAGATGGAGACACTGGGGGATAATTTTCTAAGGATTTATACTGATTTTTCCTGTCTGAATTTGTCGCACAGAAAGTTGCAGGCCAAATATGTGTGACATTTCTGCGACTTTAGCTTCTAGAGCATTTTTACAACATTATACATAGGTGCTGAATACATAAAAAGCGACTGTTCAGCGACAGACAAGTCGCATCGGCTGAAAGTAGGCCAGAATGTCAGTCCATGTTGGAGCAGGTTTAGATACAGTCTAAAGTATAGATCTCAAAGTCTGTGCACAGAATTTAGCAAGGGCCTCGCACCTTCTGATGCATCAGGTAGGTGCACAATAGCATAGCCTAACCCTCTGTACTTTGGTCTATATTGATGCGGGACATAGACAGCCAGCTGATGACCAATCCATTAGTGCAATGGATGGCTGGAAGCATTTGTCTTTGCCTTTGCAATACCACAGAAGCAATGCATGGTCAATGTACAGCAATGACACACCTGTGTGAAACAGCCAGGAGACCCCCCCCATGTTATGTTACATAGTTACATAGTTAGTACGGTCGAAAAAAGACATATGTCCATCAAGTTCAACCAGGGAATTAAGGGGTAGGGGTGTGGCGCGATATTGGGGAAGGGATGAGATTTTATATTTCTTCATAAGCATTAATCTTATTTTGTCAATTAGGAACATTCAGCACCCACCCGCTATCAAGGCAGCTGCCTATCATGTCATGCCCTACCTGCACAGGTGTGCTGGCTACTCAAATGATCCAATTAAGGAGGCCATTTAGTCAGCAGCAGCAGAAGTCCTGTGCCTGGACGCTCCAACAGCGGCCAGACACAAGCAGAAGCAGAAGCAGCAGAAGCAGCAGCAGCACCACCTTTTGTTTTTTGGCTGCAGCAGCAGCAGCAAGGCCCACAGGGCTGGCTAGCTGGCTAGCCAGCAAGCAGGTAGCAATGAAAGTAGGAATCTTTCTTTTTAACCCTGTAAGGGGGTGGTGCACTGTACCCGAAGATACTGCCATATCGGGTCAATGCATAGGGCGACGGAAGCAAGCTTCGAAATTGGCCCCCGTTCTCAAAAATCCATTTAATATATGGTCCCCAGATAGGGGACGTATCAGATATTAAACTGATAAGAACAGATACTACACTTGATCTTAGCCAAAAGGCCGAGAAGCGATAACCGTGAAAGGGGCGGGCCCAACAAGGTCCCCTTCATGGGCACTATCACTGCTTGCTGTCAGGGAGGCTGCCAGACAATTTTCCATGCACACTCTGGGCTGGGGGGCAGTCAACCACCAGTACACACAGCAGAACCTAAACCCATACCATTATTGCTAAGCAGCAAGACAGGGGCCCATTGCACTCCCACGGGGCCTTTTTAAATGCAATCCATAACCCGGATTTGCCAGGAACCCTTCTTACTCCTCCTACTTGCATGTGACACTGGGCTTAGGATCTGCATAGGAAACACACACACAAGCACACACCTACCTTTGTTGCCTGCAGATGCCTCCTTGGCTGTCCCCAAACGGTATCAAACCAACACCCACGGGAAGCTGTAAGCATAGAGGACATGCCTGCACCCCATTGGACTTACCTGTGTGGGTTAAATCCGGGTTATTTGACAACCTATGGCGGTGATGGTTCTGCTCAGGCAGAGCAGTGCTGATGCTCCTCATAAAGCTGTCGCTGCTGTGAAGGTTCTAGGTGACATCACAAATCCCTATGGTTACATACACAACAAAGCTGGGTTGTTGTTGTTTACACTCTGCAAGGCCTGTGGAAGTGAGTGACATCATAGCACTGTAGTTCTGAGGGTTCTAGATGGATGCAACAATCTCCTGTTGCTTCTATGAAGGCCATAATAGACGACATCACCAAACAGCTCCATAGTCACATACACAGCAAAGGAGAGATGTTGTTTACACCTAGTGATGTCAGTGGTATTGAGTGACATCACAGCACAGTGCTAAGGCTCCTGGGCCTGGACACAGCAGCGGCTGCAATATCTCAACGGAGAATACGTTTATATATATGTGTGTGTGTGCGCGTATATATATATATATATATATATATATATATATATATATATATCTCCGCCGAAATCACTTTTAAACCCATTTCCACCTTTTTTTCCCTTCTCTTCCTCTTACTTTTTTTTCACGTTTTTTTACGTTTTTCTCCTTTTCGCCTCTTTTCTGGGCGTATTATTCTTCTTTTTCTTCTTTTTTTTCGTCTAATGCATACCCCATCAGTGCAGCAATGCTTATTCAATACCGCCAGCAGATGGAGACACTGGGGGATAATTTTCTAAGGATTTATACTGATTTTTCCTGTCTGAATTTGTCGCACAGAAAGTTGCAGGCCAAATATGTGTGACATTTCTGCGACTTTAGCTTCTAGAGCATTTTTACAACATTATACATAGGTGCTGAATACATAAAAAAAGACTGTTCAGCGACAGACAAGTCGCATCGGCTGAAAGTAGGCCAGAATGTCAGTCCATGTTGGAGCAGGTTTAGATACAGTCTAAAGTATAGATCTCAAAGTCTGTGCACAGAATTTAGCAAGGGCCTCGCACCTTCTGATGCATCAGGTAGGTGCACAATAGCATAGCCTAACCCTCTGTACTTTGGTCTATATTGATGCGGGACATAGACAGCCAGCTGATGACCAATCCATTAGTGCAATGGATGGCTGGAAGCATTTGTCTTTGCCTTTGCAATACCACAGAAGCAATGCATGGTCAATGTACAGCAATGACACACCTGTGTGAACAGCCAGGAGACCCCCCCCATGTTATGTTACATAGTTACATAGTTAGTACGGTCGAAAAAAGACATATGTCCATCAAGTTCAACCAGGGAATTAAGGGGTAGGGGTGTGGCGCGATATTGGGGAAGGGATGAGATTTTATATTTCTTCATAAGCATTAATCTTATTTTGTCAATTAGGAACATTCAGCACCCACCCGCTATCAAGGCAGCTGCCTATCATGTCATGCCCTACCTGCACAGGTGTGCTGGCTACTCAAATGATCCAATTAAGGAGGCCATTTAGTCAGCAGCAGCAGAAGTCCTGTGCCTGGACGCTCCAACAGCGGCCAGACACAAGCAGAAGCAGAAGCAGCAGAAGCAGCAGCAGCACCACCTTTTGTTTTTTGGCTGCAGCAGCAGCAGCAAGGCCCACAGGGCTGGCTAGCTGGCTAGCCAGCAAGCAGGTAGCAATGAAAGTAGGAATCTTTCTTTTTAACCCTGTAAGGGGGTGGTGCACTGTACCCGAAGATACTGCCATATCGGGTCAATGCATAGGGCGACGGAAGCAAGCTTCGAAATCGGCCCCCGTTCTCAAAAATCCATTTAATATATGGTCCCCAGATAGGGGACGTATCAGATATTAAACTGATAAGAACAGATACTACACTTGATCTTAGCCAAAAGGCCGAGAAGCGATAACCGTGAAAGGGGCGGGCCCAACAAGGTCCCCTTCATGGGCACTATCACTGCTTGCTGTCAGGGAGGCTGCCAGACAATTTTCCATGCACACTCTGGGCTGGGGGGCAGTCAACCACCAGTACACACAGCAGAACCTAAACCCATACCATTATTGCTAAGCAGCAAGACAGGGGCCCATTGCACTCCCACGGGGCCTTTTTAAATGCAATCCATAACCCGGATTTGCCAGGAACCCTTCTTACTCCTCCTACTTGCATGTGACACTGGGCTTAGGATCTGCATAGGAAACACACACACAAGCACACACCTACCTTTGTTGCCTGCAGATGCCTCCTTGGCTGTCCCCAAACGGTATCAAACCAACACCCACGGGAAGCTGTAAGCATAGAGGACATGCCTGCACCCCATTGGACTTACCTGTGTGGGTTAAATCCGGGTTATTTGACAACCTATGGCGGTGATGGTTCTGCTCAGGCAGAGCAGTGCTGATGCTCCTCATAAAGCTGTCGCTGCTGTGAAGGTTCTAGGTGACATCACAAATCCCTATGGTTACATACACAACAAAGCTGGGTTGTTGTTGTTTACACTCTGCAAGGCCTGTGGAAGTGAGTGACATCATAGCACTGTAGTTCTGAGGGTTCTAGATGGATGCAACAATCTCCTGTTGCTTCTATGAAGGCCATAATAGACGACATCACCAAACAGCTCCATAGTCACATACACAGCAAAGGAGAGATGTTGTTTACACCTAGTGATGTCAGTGGTATTGAGTGACATCACAGCACAGTGCTAAGGCTCCTGGGCCTGGACACAGCAGCGGCTGCAATATCTCAACGGAGAATACGTTTATATATATGTGTGTGTGTGCGCGTATATATATATATATATATATATATATATATATATATATATATTTCTCCGCCGAAATCACTTTTAAACCCATTTCCACCTTTTTTTCCCTTCTCTTCCTCTTACTTTTTTTTCACGTTTTTTTACGTTTTTCTCCTTTTCGCCTCTTTTCTGGGCGTATTATTCTTCTTTTTCTTCTTTTTTTTCGTCTAATGCATACCCCATCAGTGCAGCAATGCTTATTCAATACCGCCAGCAGATGGAGACACTGGGGGATAATTTTCTAAGGATTTATACTGATTTTTCCTGTCTGAATTTGTCGCACAGAAAGTTGCAGGCCAAATATGTGTGACATTTCTGCGACTTTAGCTTCTAGAGCATTTTTACAACATTATACATAGGTGCTGAATACATAAAAAAAGACTGTTCAGCGACAGACAAGTCGCATCGGCTGAAAGTAGGCCAGAATGTCAGTCCATGTTGGAGCAGGTTTAGATACAGTCTAAAGTATAGATCTCAAAGTCTGTGCACAGAATTTAGCAAGGGCCTCGCACCTTCTGATGCATCAGGTAGGTGCACAATAGCATAGCCTAACCCTCTGTACTTTGGTCTATATTGATGCGGGACATAGACAGCCAGCTGATGACCAATCCATTAGTGCAATGGATGGCTGGAAGCATTTGTCTTTGCCTTTGCAATACCACAGAAGCAATGCATGGTCAATGTACAGCAATGACACACCTGTGTGAACAGCCAGGAGACCCCCCCCATGTTATGTTACATAGTTACATAGTTAGTACGGTCGAAAAAGACATATGTCCATCAAGTTCAACCAGGGAATTAAGGGGTAGGGGTGTGGCGCGATATTGGGGAAGGGATGAGATTTTATATTTCTTCATAAGCATTAATCTTATTTTGTCAATTAGGAACATTCAGCACCCACCCGCTATCAAGGCAGCTGCCTATCATGTCATGCCCTACCTGCACAGGTGTGCTGGCTACTCAAATGATCCAATTAAGGAGGCCATTTAGTCAGCAGCAGCAGAAGTCCTGTGCCTGGACGCTCCAACAGCGGCCAGACACAAGCAGAAGCAGAAGCAGCAGAAGCAGCAGCAGCACCACCTTTTGTTTTTTGGCTGCAGCAGCAGCAGCAAGGCCCACAGGGCTGGCTAGCTGGCTAGCCAGCAAGCAGGTAGCAATGAAAGTAGGAATCTTTCTTTTTAACCCTGTAAGGGGGTGGTGCACTGTACCCGAAGATACTGCCATATCGGGTCAATGCATAGGGCGACGGAAGCAAGCTTCGAAATCGGCCCCCGTTCTCAAAAATCCATTTAATATATGGTCCCCAGATAGGGGACGTATCAGATATTAAACTGATAAGAACAGATACTACACTTGATCTTAGCCAAAAGGCCGAGAAGCGATAACCGTGAAAGGGGCGGGCCCAACAAGGTCCCCTTCATGGGCACTATCACTGCTTGCTGTCAGGGAGGCTGCCAGACAATTTTCCATGCACACTCTGGGCTGGGGGGCAGTCAACCACCAGTACACACAGCAGAACCTAAACCCATACCATTATTGCTAAGCAGCAAGACAGGGGCCCATTGCACTCCCACGGGGCCTTTTTAAATGCAATCCATAACCCGGATTTGCCAGGAACCCTTCTTACTCCTCCTACTTGCATGTGACACTGGGCTTAGGATCTGCATAGGAAACACACACACAAGCACACACCTACCTTTGTTGCCTGCAGATGCCTCCTTGGCTGTCCCCAAACGGTATCAAACCAACACCCACGGGAAGCTGTAAGCATAGAGGACATGCCTGCACCCCATTGGACTTACCTGTGTGGGTTAAATCCGGGTTATTTGACAACCTATGGCGGTGATGGTTCTGCTCAGGCAGAGCAGTGCTGATGCTCCTCATAAAGCTGTCGCTGCTGTGAAGGTTCTAGGTGACATCACAAATCCCTATGGTTACATACACAACAAAGCTGGGTTGTTGTTGTTTACACTCTGCAAGGCCTGTGGAAGTGAGTGACATCATAGCACTGTAGTTCTGAGGGTTCTAGATGGATGCAACAATCTCCTGTTGCTTCTATGAAGGCCATAATAGACGACATCACCAAACAGCTCCATAGTCACATACACAGCAAAGGAGAGATGTTGTTTACACCTAGTGATGTCAGTGGTATTGAGTGACATCACAGCACAGTGCTAAGGCTCCTGGGCCTGGACACAGCAGCGGCTGCAATATCTCAACGGAGAATACGTTTATATATATGTGTGTGTGTGCGCGTATATATATATATATATATATATATATATATATATATATATATATTTCTCCGCCGAAATCACTTTTAAACCCATTTCCACCTTTTTTTCCCTTCTCTTCCTCTTACTTTTTTTTCACGTTTTTTTACGTTTTTCTCCTTTTCGCCTCTTTTCTGGGCGTATTATTCTTCTTTTTCTTCTTTTTTTTCGTCTAATGCATACCCCATCAGTGCAGCAATGCTTATTCAATACCGCCAGCAGATGGAGACACTGGGGGATAATTTTCTAAGGATTTATACTGATTTTTCCTGTCTGAATTTGTCGCACAGAAAGTTGCAGGCCAAATATGTGTGACATTTCTGCGACTTTAGCTTCTAGAGCATTTTTACAACATTATACATAGGTGCTGAATACATAAAAAGCGACTGTTCAGCGACAGACAAGTCGCATCGGCTGAAAGTAGGCCAGAATGTCAGTCCATGTTGGAGCAGGTTTAGATACAGTCTAAAGTATAGATCTCAAAGTCTGTGCACAGAATTTAGCAAGGGCCTCGCACCTTCTGATGCATCAGGTAGGTGCACAATAGCATAGCCTAACCCTCTGTACTTTGGTCTATATTGATGCGGGACATAGACAGCCAGCTGATGACCAATCCATTAGTGCAATGGATGGCTGGAAGCATTTGTCTTTGCCTTTGCAATACCACAGAAGCAATGCATGGTCAATGTACAGCAATGACACACCTGTGTGAACAGCCAGGAGACCCCCCCCATGTTATGTTACATAGTTACATAGTTAGTACGGTCGAAAAAAGACATATGTCCATCAAGTTCAACCAGGGAATTAAGGGGTAGGGGTGTGGCGCGATATTGGGGAAGGGATGAGATTTTATATTTCTTCATAAGCATTAATCTTATTTTGTCAATTAGGAACATTCAGCACCCACCCGCTATCAAGGCAGCTGCCTATCATGTCATGCCCTACCTGCACAGGTGTGCTGGCTACTCAAATGATCCAATTAAGGAGGCCATTTAGTCAGCAGCAGCAGAAGTCCTGTGCCTGGATGCTCCAACAGCGGCCAGACACAAGCAGAAGCAGAAGCAGCAGAAGCAGCAGCAGCACCACCTTTTGTTTTTTGGCTGCAGCAGCAGCAGCAAGGCCCACAGGGCTGGCTAGCTGGCTAGCCAGCAAGCAGGTAGCAATGAAAGTAGGAATCTTTCTTTTTAACCCTGTAAGGGGGTGGTGCACTGTACCCGAAGATACTGCCATATCGGGTCAATGCATAGGGCGACGGAAGCAAGCTTCGAAATCGGCCCCCGTTCTCAAAAATCCATTTAATATATGGTCCCCAGATAGGGGACGTATCAGATATTAAACTGATAAGAACAGATACTACACTTGATCTTAGCCAAAAGGCCGAGAAGCGATAACCGTGAAAGGGGCGGGCCCAACAAGGTCCCCTTCATGGGCACTATCACTGCTTGCTGTCAGGGAGGCTGCCAGACAATTTTCCATGCACACTCTGGGCTGGGGGGCAGTCAACCACCAGTACACACAGCAGAACCTAAACCCATACCATTATTGCTAAGCAGCAAGACAGGGGCCCATTGCACTCCCACGGGGCCTTTTTAAATGCAATCCATAACCCGGATTTGCCAGGAACCCTTCTTACTCCTCCTACTTGCATGTGACACTGGGCTTAGGATCTGCATAGGAAACACACACACAAGCACACACCTACCTTTGTTGCCTGCAGATGCCTCCTTGGCTGTCCCCAAACGGTATCAAACCAACACCCACGGGAAGCTGTAAGCATAGAGGACATGCCTGCACCCCATTGGACTTACCTGTGTGGGTTAAATCCGGGTTATTTGACAACCTATGGCGGTGATGGTTCTGCTCAGGCAGAGCAGTGCTGATGCTCCTCATAAAGCTGTCGCTGCTGTGAAGGTTCTAGGTGACATCACAAATCCCTATGGTTACATACACAACAAAGCTGGGTTGTTGTTGTTTACACTCTGCAAGGCCTGTGGAAGTGAGTGACATCATAGCACTGTAGTTCTGAGGGTTCTAGATGGATGCAACAATCTCCTGTTGCTTCTATGAAGGCCATAATAGACGACATCACCAAACAGCTCCATAGTCACATACACAGCAAAGGAGAGATGTTGTTTACACCTAGTGATGTCAGTGGTATTGAGTGACATCACAGCACAGTGCTAAGGCTCCTGGGCCTGGACACAGCAGCGGCTGCAATATCTCAACGGAGAATACGTTTATATATATGTGTGTGTGTGCGCGTATATATATATATATATATATATATATATATATATATATATATCTCCGCCGAAATCACTTTTAAACCCATTTCCACCTTTTTTTCCCTTCTCTTCCTCTTACTTTTTTTTCACGTTTTTTTACGTTTTTCTCCTTTTCGCCTCTTTTCTGGGCGTATTATTCTTCTTTTTCTTCTTTTTTTTCGTCTAATGCATACCCCATCAGTGCAGCAATGCTTATTCACTACCGCCAGCAGATGGAGACACTGGGGGATAATTTTCTAAGGATTTATACTGATTTTTCCTGTCTGAATTTGTCGCACAGAAAGTTGCAGGCCAAATATGTGTGACATTTCTGCGACTTTAGCTTCTAGAGCATTTTTACAACATTATACATAGGTGCTGAATACATAAAAAGCGACTGTTCAGCGACAGACAAGTCGCATCGGCTGAAAGTAGGCCAGAATGTCAGTCCATGTTGGAGCAGGTTTAGATACAGTCTAAAGTATAGATCTCAAAGTCTGTGCACAGAATTTAGCAAGGGCCTCGCACCTTCTGATGCATCAGGTAGGTGCACAATAGCATAGCCTAACCCTCTGTACTTTGGTCTATATTGATGCGGGACATAGACAGCCAGCTGATGACCAATCCATTAGTGCAATGGATGGCTGGAAGCATTTGTCTTTGCCTTTGCAATACCACAGAAGCAATGCATGGTCAATGTACAGCAATGACACACCTGTGTGAACAGCCAGGAGACCCCCCCCATGTTATGTTACATAGTTACATAGTTAGTACGGTCGAAAAAAGACATATGTCCATCAAGTTCAACCAGGGAATTAAGGGGTAGGGGTGTGGCGCGATATTGGGGAAGGGATGAGATTTTATATTTCTTCATAAGCATTAATCTTATTTTGTCAATTAGGAACATTCAGCACCCACCCGCTATCAAGGCAGCTGCCTATCATGTCATGCCCTACCTGCACAGGTGTGCTGGCTACTCAAATGATCCAATTAAGGAGGCCATTTAGTCAGCAGCAGCAGAAGTCCTGTGCCTGGACGCTCCAACAGCGGCCAGACACAAGCAGAAGCAGAAGAAGCAGCAGCAGCACCACCTTTTGTTTTTTGGCTGCAGCAGCAGCAGCAAGGCCCACAGGGCTGGCTAGCTGGCTAGCCAGCAAGCAGGTAGCAATGAAAGTAGGAATCTTTCTTTTTAACCCTGTAAGGGGGTGGTGCACTGTACCCGAAGATACTGCCATATCGGGTCAATGCATAGGGCGACGGAAGCAAGCTTCGAAATCGGCCCCCGTTCTCAAAAATCCATTTAATATATGGTCCCCAGATAGGGGACGTATCAGATATTAAACTGATAAGAACAGATACTACACTTGATCTTAGCCAAAAGGCCGAGAAGCGATAACCGTGAAAGGGGCGGGCCCAACAAGGTCCCCTTCATGGGCACTATCACTGCTTGCTGTCAGGGAGGCTGCCAGACAATTTTCCATGCACACTCTGGGCTGGGGGGCAGTCAACCACCAGTACACACAGCAGAACCTAAACCCATACCATTATTGCTAAGCAGCAAGACAGGGGCCCATTGCACTCCCACGGGGCCTTTTTAAATGCAATCCATAACCCGGATTTGCCAGGAACCCTTCTTACTCCTCCTACTTGCATGTGACACTGGGCTTAGGATCTGCATAGGAAACACACACACAAGCACACACCTACCTTTGTTGCCTGCAGATGCCTCCTTGGCTGTCCCCAAACGGTATCAAACCAACACCCACGGGAAGCTGTAAGCATAGAGGACATGCCTGCACCCCATTGGACTTACCTGTGTGGGTTAAATCCGGGTTATTTGACAACCTATGGCGGTGATGGTTCTGCTCAGGCAGAGCAGTGCTGATGCTCCTCATAAAGCTGTCGCTGCTGTGAAGGTTCTAGGTGACATCACAAATCCCTATGGTTACATACACAACAAAGCTGGGTTGTTGTTGTTTACACTCTGCAAGGCCTGTGGAAGTGAGTGACATCATAGCACTGTAGTTCTGAGGGTTCTAGATGGATGCAACAATCTCCTGTTGCTTCTATGAAGGCCATAATAGACGACATCACCAAACAGCTCCATAGTCACATACACAGCAAAGGAGAGATGTTGTTTACACCTAGTGATGTCAGTGGTATTGAGTGACATCACAGCACAGTGCTAAGGCTCCTGGGCCTGGACACAGCAGCGGCTGCAATATCTCAACGGAGAATACGTTTATATATATGTGTGTGTGTGCGCGTATATATATATATATATATATATATATATATATATATATATATATTTCTCCGCCGAAATCACTTTTAAACCCATTTCCACCTTTTTTTCCCTTCTCTTCCTCTTACTTTTTTTTCACGTTTTTTTACGTTTTTCTCCTTTTCGCCTCTTTTCTGGGCGTATTATTCTTCTTTTTCTTCTTTTTTTTCGTCTAATGCATACCCCATCAGTGCAGCAATGCTTATTCAATACCGCCAGCAGATGGAGACACTGGGGGATAATTTTCTAAGGATTTATACTGATTTTTCCTGTCTGAATTTGTCGCACAGAAAGTTGCAGGCCAAATATGTGTGACATTTCTGCGACTTTAGCTTCTAGAGCATTTTTACAACATTATACATAGGTGCTGAATACATAAAAAGCGACTGTTCAGCGACAGACAAGTCGCATCGGCTGAAAGTAGGCCAGAATGTCAGTCCATGTTGGAGCAGGTTTAGATACAGTCTAAAGTATAGATCTCAAAGTCTGTGCACAGAATTTAGCAAGGGCCTCGCACCTTCTGATGCATCAGGTAGGTGCACAATAGCATAGCCTAACCCTCTGTACTTTGGTCTATATTGATGCGGGACATAGACAGCCAGCTGATGACCAATCCATTAGTGCAATGGATGGCTGGAAGCATTTGTCTTTGCCTTTGCAATATCACAGAAGCAATGCATGGTCAATGTACAGCAATGACACACCTGTGTGAACAGCCAGGAGACCCCCCCCATGTTATGTTACATAGTTACATAGTTAGTACGGTCGAAAAAAGACATATGTCCATCAAGTTCAACCAGGGAATTAAGGGGTAGGGGTGTGGCGCGATATTGGGGAAGGGATGAGATTTTATATTTCTTCATAAGCATTAATCTTATTTTGTCAATTAGGAACATTCAGCACCCACCCGCTATCAAGGCAGCTGCCTATCATGTCATGCCCTACCTGCACAGGTGTGCTGGCTACTCAAATGATCCAATTAAGGAGGCCATTTAGTCAGCAGCAGCAGAAGTCCTGTGCCTGGACGCTCCAACAGCGGCCAGACACAAGCAGAAGCAGAAGCAGCAGAAGCAGCAGCAGCACCACCTTTTGTTTTTTGGCTGCAGCAGCAGCAGCAAGGCCCACAGGGCTGGCTAGCTGGCTAGCCAGCAAGCAGGTAGCAATGAAAGTAGGAATCTTTCTTTTTAACCCTGTAAGGGGGTGGTGCACTGTACCCGAAGATACTGCCATATCGGGTCAATGCATAGGGCGACGGAAGCAAGCTTCGAAATCGGCCCCCGTTCTCAAAAATCCATTTAATATATGGTCCCCAGATAGGGGACGTATCAGATATTAAACTGATAAGAACAGATACTACACTTGATCTTAGCCAAAAGGCCGAGAAGCGATAACCGTGAAAGGGGCGGGCCCAACAAGGTCCCCTTCATGGGCACTATCACTGCTTGCTGTCAGGGAGGCTGCCAGACAATTTTCCATGCACACTCTGGGCTGGGGGGCAGTCAACCACCAGTACACACAGCAGAACCTAAACCCATACCATTATTGCTAAGCAGCAAGACAGGGGCCCATTGCACTCCCACGGGGCCTTTTTAAATGCAATCCATAACCCGGATTTGCCAGGAACCCTTCTTACTCCTCCTACTTGCATGTGACACTGGGCTTAGGATCTGCATAGGAAACACACACACAAGCACACACCTACCTTTGTTGCCTGCAGATGCCTCCTTGGCTGTCCCCAAACGGTATCAAACCAACACCCACGGGAAGCTGTAAGCATAGAGGACATGCCTGCACCCCATTGGACTTACCTGTGTGGGTTAAATCCGGGTTATTTGACAACCTATGGCGGTGATGGTTCTGCTCAGGCAGAGCAGTGCTGATGCTCCTCATAAAGCTGTCGCTGCTGTGAAGGTTCTAGGTGACATCACAAATCCCTATGGTTACATACACAACAAAGCTGGGTTGTTGTTGTTTACACTCTGCAAGGCCTGTGGAAGTGAGTGACATCATAGCACTGTAGTTCTGAGGGTTCTAGATGGATGCAACAATCTCCTGTTGCTTCTATGAAGGCCATAATAGACGACATCACCAAACAGCTCCATAGTCACATACACAGCAAAGGAGAGATGTTGTTTACACCTAGTGATGTCAGTGGTATTGAGTGACATCACAGCACAGTGCTAAGGCTCCTGGGCCTGGACACAGCAGCGGCTGCAATATCTCAACGGAGAATACGTTTATATATATGTGTGTGTGTGCGCGTATATATATATATATATATATATATATATATATATATATATATATATATTTCTCCGCCGAAATCACTTTTAAACCCATTTCCACCTTTTTTTCCCTTCTCTTCCTCTTACTTTTTTTTCACGTTTTTTTACGTTTTTCTCCTTTTCGCCTCTTTTCTGGGCGTATTATTCTTCTTTTTCTTCTTTTTTTTTCGTCTAATGCATACCCCATCAGTGCAGCAATGCTTATTCAATACCGCCAGCAGATGGAGACACTGGGGGATAATTTTCTAAGGATTTATACTGATTTTTCCTGTCTGAATTTGTCGCACAGAAAGTTGCAGGCCAAATATGTGTGACATTTCTGCGACTTTAGCTTCTAGAGCATTTTTACAACATTATACATAGGTGCTGAATACATAAAAAGCGACTGTTCAGCGACAGACAAGTCGCATCGGCTGAAAGTAGGCCAGAATGTCAGTCCATGTTGGAGCAGGTTTAGATACAGTCTAAAGTATAGATCTCAAAGTCTGTGCACAGAATTTAGCAAGGGCCTCGCACCTTCTGATGCATCAGGTAGGTGCACAATAGCATAGCCTAACCCTCTGTACTTTGGTCTATATTGATGCGGGACATAGACAGCCAGCTGATGACCAATCCATTAGTGCAATGGATGGCTGGAAGCATTTGTCTTTGCCTTTGCAATACCACAGAAGCAATGCATGGTCAATGTACAGCAATGACACACCTGTGTGAACAGCCAGGAGACCCCCCCCATGTTATGTTACATAGTTACATAGTTAGTACGGTCGAAAAAAGACATATGTCCATCAAGTTCAACCAGGGAATTAAGGGGTAGGGGTGTGGCGCGATATTGGGGAAGGGATGAGATTTTATATTTCTTCATAAGCATTAATCTTATTTTGTCAATTAGGAACATTCAGCACCCACCCGCTATCAAGGCAGCTGCCTATCATGTCATGCCCTACCTGCACAGGTGTGCTGGCTACTCAAATGATCCAATTAAGGAGGCCATTTAGTCAGCAGCAGCAGAAGTCCTGTGCCTGGACGCTCCAACAGCGGCCAGACACAAGCAGAAGCAGAAGCAGCAGAAGCAGCAGCAGCACCACCTTTTGTTTTTTGGCTGCAGCAGCAGCAGCAAGGCCCACAGGGCTGGCTAGCTGGCTAGCCAGCAAGCAGGTAGCAATGAAAGTAGGAATCTTTCTTTTTAACCCTGTAAGGGGGTGGTGCACTGTACCCGAAGATACTGCCATATCGGGTCAATGCATAGGGCGACGGAAGCAAGCTTCGAAATCGGCCCCCGTTCTCAAAAATCCATTTAATATATGGTCCCCAGATAGGGGACGTATCAGATATTAAACTGATAAGAACAGATACTACACTTGATCTTAGCCAAAAGGCCGAGAAGCGATAACCGTGAAAGGGGCGGGCCCAACAAGGTCCCCTTCATGGGCACTATCACTGCTTGCTGTCAGGGAGGCTGCCAGACAATTTTCCATGCACACTCTGGGCTGGGGGGCAGTCAACCACCAGTACACACAGCAGAACCTAAACCCATACCATTATTGCTAAGCAGCAAGACAGGGGCCCATTGCACTCCCACGGGGCCTTTTTAAATGCAATCCATAACCCGGATTTGCCAGGAACCCTTCTTACTCCTCCTACTTGCATGTGACACTGGGCTTAGGATCTGCATAGGAAACACACACACAAGCACACACCTACCTTTGTTGCCTGCAGATGCCTCCTTGGCTGTCCCCAAACGGTATCAAACCAACACCCACGGGAAGCTGTAAGCATAGAGGACATGCCTGCACCCCATTGGACTTACCTGTGTGGGTTAAATCCGGGTTATTTGACAACCTATGGCGGTGATGGTTCTGCTCAGGCAGAGCAGTGCTGATGCTCCTCATAAAGCTGTCGCTGCTGTGAAGGTTCTAGGTGACATCACAAATCCCTATGGTTACATACACAACAAAGCTGGGTTGTTGTTGTTTACACTCTGCAAGGCCTGTGGAAGTGAGTGACATCATAGCACTGTAGTTCTGAGGGTTCTAGATGGATGCAACAATCTCCTGTTGCTTCTATGAAGGCCATAATAGACGACATCACCAAACAGCTCCATAGTCACATACACAGCAAAGGAGAGATGTTGTTTACACCTAGTGATGTCAGTGGTATTGAGTGACATCACAGCACAGTGCTAAGGCTCCTGGGCCTGGACACAGCAGCGGCTGCAATATCTCAACGGAGAATACGTTTATATATATGTGTGTGTGTGCGCGTATATATATATATATATATATATATATATATATATATATATATATATATTTCTCCGCCGAAATCACTTTTAAACCCATTTCCACCTTTTTTTCCCTTCTCTTCCTCTTACTTTTTTTTCACGTTTTTTTACGTTTTTCTCCTTTTCGCCTCTTTTCTGGGCGTATTATTCTTCTTTTTCTTCTTTTTTTTCGTCTAATGCATACCCCATCAGTGCAGCAATGCTTATTCAATACCGCCAGCAGATGGAGACACTGGGGGATAATTTTCTAAGGATTTATACTGATTTTTCCTGTCTGAATTTGTCGCACAGAAAGTTGCAGGCCAAATATGTGTGACATTTCTGCGACTTTAGCTTCTAGAGCATTTTTACAACATTATACATAGGTGCTGAATACATAAAAAGCGACTGTTCAGCGACAGACAAGTCGCATCGGCTGAAAGTAGGCCAGAATGTCAGTCCATGTTGGAGCAGGTTTAGATACAGTCTAAAGTATAGATCTCAAAGTCTGTGCACAGAATTTAGCAAGGGCCTCGCACCTTCTGATGCATCAGGTAGGTGCACAATAGCATAGCCTAACCCTCTGTACTTTGGTCTATATTGATGCGGGACATAGACAGCCAGCTGATGACCAATCCATTAGTGCAATGGATGGCTGGAAGCATTTGTCTTTGCCTTTGCAATACCACAGAAGCAATGCATGGTCAATGTACAGCAATGACACACCTGTGTGAACAGCCAGGAGACCCCCCCCATGTTATGTTACATAGTTACATAGTTAGTACGGTCGAAAAAAGACATATGTCCATCAAGTTCAACCAGGGAATTAAGGGGTAGGGGTGTGGCGCGATATTGGGGAAGGGATGAGATTTTATATTTCTTCATAAGCATTAATCTTATTTTGTCAATTAGGAACATTCAGCACCCACCCGCTATCAAGGCAGCTGCCTATCATGTCATGCCCTACCTGCACAGGTGTGCTGGCTACTCAAATGATCCAATTAAGGAGGCCATTTAGTCAGCAGCAGCAGAAGTCCTGTGCCTGGACGCTCCAACAGCGGCCAGACACAAGCAGAAGCAGAAGCAGCAGAAGCAGCAGCAGCACCACCTTTTGTTTTTTGGCTGCAGCAGCAGCAGCAAGGCCCACAGGGCTGGCTAGCTGGCTAGCCAGCAAGCAGGTAGCAATGAAAGTAGGAATCTTTCTTTTTAACCCTGTAAGGGGGTGGTGCACTGTACCCGAAGATACTGCCATATCGGGTCAATGCATAGGGCGACGGAAGCAAGCTTCGAAATCGGCCCCCGTTCTCAAAAATCCATTTAATATATGGTCCCCAGATAGGGGACGTATCAGATATTAAACTGATAAGAACAGATACTACACTTGATCTTAGCCAAAAGGCCGAGAAGCGATAACCGTGAAAGGGGCGGGCCCAACAAGGTCCCCTTCATGGGCACTATCACTGCTTGCTGTCAGGGAGGCTGCCAGACAATTTTCCATGCACACTCTGGGCTGGGGGGCAGTCAACCACCAGTACACACAGCAGAACCTAAACCCATACCATTATTGCTAAGCAGCAAGACAGGGGCCCATTGCACTCCCACGGGGCCTTTTTAAATGCAATCCATAACCCGGATTTGCCAGGAACCCTTCTTACTCCTCCTACTTGCATGTGACACTGGGCTTAGGATCTGCATAGGAAACACACACACAAGCACACACCTACCTTTGTTGCCTGCAGATGCCTCCTTGGCTGTCCCCAAACGGTATCAAACCAACACCCACGGGAAGCTGTAAGCATAGAGGACATGCCTGCACCCCATTGGACTTACCTGTGTGGGTTAAATCCGGGTTATTTGACAACCTATGGCGGTGATGGTTCTGCTCAGGCAGAGCAGTGCTGATGCTCCTCATAAAGCTGTCGCTGCTGTGAAGGTTCTAGGTGACATCACAAATCCCTATGGTTACATACACAACAAAGCTGGGTTGTTGTTGTTTACACTCTGCAAGGCCTGTGGAAGTGAGTGACATCATAGCACTGTAGTTCTGAGGGTTCTAGATGGATGCAACAATCTCCTGTTGCTTCTATGAAGGCCATAATAGACGACATCACCAAACAGCTCCATAGTCACATACACAGCAAAGGAGAGATGTTGTTTACACCTAGTGATGTCAGTGGTATTGAGTGACATCACAGCACAGTGCTAAGGCTCCTGGGCCTGGACACAGCAGCGGCTGCAATATCTCAACGGAGAATACGTTTATATATATGTGTGTGTGTGCGCGTATATATATATATATATATATATATATATATATATATATATATATTTCTCCGCCGAAATCACTTTTAAACCCATTTCCACCTTTTTTTCCCTTCTCTTCCTCTTACTTTTTTTTCACGTTTTTTTACGTTTTTCTCCTTTTCGCCTCTTTTCTGGGCGTATTATTCTTCTTTTTCTTCTTTTTTTTCGTCTAATGCATACCCCATCAGTGCAGCAATGCTTATTCAATACCGCCAGCAGATGGAGACACTGGGGGATAATTTTCTAAGGATTTATACTGATTTTTCCTGTCTGAATTTGTCGCACAGAAAGTTGCAGGCCAAATATGTGTGACATTTCTGCGACTTTAGCTTCTAGAGCATTTTTACAACATTATACATAGGTGCTGAATACATAAAAAGCGACTGTTCAGCGACAGACAAGTCGCATCGGCTGAAAGTAGGCCAGAATGTCAGTCCATGTTGGAGCAGGTTTAGATACAGTCTAAAGTATAGATCTCAAAGTCTGTGCACAGAATTTAGCAAGGGCCTCGCACCTTCTGATGCATCAGGTAGGTGCACAATAGCATAGCCTAACCCTCTGTACTTTGGTCTATATTGATGCGGGACATAGACAGCCAGCTGATGACCAATCCATTAGTGCAATGGATGGCTGGAAGCATTTGTCTTTGCCTTTGCAATATCACAGAAGCAATGCATGGTCAATGTACAGCAATGACACACCTGTGTGAACAGCCAGGAGACCCCCCCCATGTTATGTTACATAGTTACATAGTTAGTACGGTCGAAAAAAGACATATGTCCATCAAGTTCAACCAGGGAATTAAGGGGTAGGGGTGTGGCGCGATATTGGGGAAGGGATGAGATTTTATATTTCTTCATAAGCATTAATCTTATTTTGTCAATTAGGAACATTCAGCACCCACCCGCTATCAAGGCAGCTGCCTATCATGTCATGCCCTACCTGCACAGGTGTGCTGGCTACTCAAATGATCCAATTAAGGAGGCCATTTAGTCAGCAGCAGCAGAAGTCCTGTGCCTGGACGCTCCAACAGCGGCCAGACACAAGCAGAAGCAGAAGCAGCAGAAGCAGCAGCAGCACCACCTTTTGTTTTTTGGCTGCAGCAGCAGCAGCAAGGCCCACAGGGCTGGCTAGCTGGCTAGCCAGCAAGCAGGTAGCAATGAAAGTAGGAATCTTTCTTTTTAACCCTGTAAGGGGGTGGTGCACTGTACCCGAAGATACTGCCATATCGGGTCAATGCATAGGGCGACGGAAGCAAGCTTCGAAATCGGCCCCCGTTCTCAAAAATCCATTTAATATATGGTCCCCAGATAGGGGACGTATCAGATATTAAACTGATAAGAACAGATACTACACTTGATCTTAGCCAAAAGGCCGAGAAGCGATAACCGTGAAAGGGGCGGGCCCAACAAGGTCCCCTTCATGGGCACTATCACTGCTTGCTGTCAGGGAGGCTGCCAGACAATTTTCCATGCACACTCTGGGCTGGGGGGCAGTCAACCACCAGTACACACAGCAGAACCTAAACCCATACCATTATTGCTAAGCAGCAAGACAGGGGCCCATTGCACTCCCACGGGGCCTTTTTAAATGCAATCCATAACCCGGATTTGCCAGGAACCCTTCTTACTCCTCCTACTTGCATGTGACACTGGGCTTAGGATCTGCATAGGAAACACACACACAAGCACACACCTACCTTTGTTGCCTGCAGATGCCTCCTTGGCTGTCCCCAAACGGTATCAAACCAACACCCACGGGAAGCTGTAAGCATAGAGGACATGCCTGCACCCCATTGGACTTACCTGTGTGGGTTAAATCCGGGTTATTTGACAACCTATGGCGGTGATGGTTCTGCTCAGGCAGAGCAGTGCTGATGCTCCTCATAAAGCTGTCGCTGCTGTGAAGGTTCTAGGTGACATCACAAATCCCTATGGTTACATACACAACAAAGCTGGGTTGTTGTTGTTTACACTCTGCAAGGCCTGTGGAAGTGAGTGACATCATAGCACTGTAGTTCTGAGGGTTCTAGATGGATGCAACAATCTCCTGTTGCTTCTATGAAGGCCATAATAGACGACATCACCAAACAGCTCCATAGTCACATACACAGCAAAGGAGAGATGTTGTTTACACCTAGTGATGTCAGTGGTATTGAGTGACATCACAGCACAGTGCTAAGGCTCCTGGGCCTGGACACAGCAGCGGCTGCAATATCTCAACGGAGAATACGTTTATATATATGTGTGTGTGTGCGCGTATATATATATATATATATATATATATATATATATATATATATTTCTCCGCCGAAATCACTTTTAAACCCATTTCCACCTTTTTTTCCCTTCTCTTCCTCTTACTTTTTTTTCACGTTTTTTTACGTTTTTCTCCTTTTCGCCTCTTTTCTGGGCGTATTATTCTTCTTTTTCTTCTTTTTTTTTCGTCTAATGCATACCCCATCAGTGCAGCAATGCTTATTCAATACCGCCAGCAGATGGAGACACTGGGGGATAATTTTCTAAGGATTTATACTGATTTTTCCTGTCTGAATTTGTCGCACAGAAAGTTGCAGGCCAAATATGTGTGACATTTCTGCGACTTTAGCTTCTAGAGCATTTTTACAACATTATACATAGGTGCTGAATACATAAAAAGCGACTGTTCAGCGACAGACAAGTCGCATCGGCTGAAAGTAGGCCAGAATGTCAGTCCATGTTGGAGCAGGTTTAGATACAGTCTAAAGTATAGATCTCAAAGTCTGTGCACAGAATTTAGCAAGGGCCTCGCACCTTCTGATGCATCAGGTAGGTGCACAATAGCATAGCCTAACCCTCTGTACTTTGGTCTATATTGATGCGGGACATAGACAGCCAGCTGATGACCAATCCATTAGTGCAATGGATGGCTGGAAGCATTTGTCTTTGCCTTTGCAATACCACAGAAGCAATGCATGGTCAATGTACAGCAATGACACACCTGTGTGAACAGCCAGGAGACCCCCCCCATGTTATGTTACATAGTTACATAGTTAGTACGGTCGAAAAAAGACATATGTCCATCAAGTTCAACCAGGGAATTAAGGGGTAGGGGTGTGGCGCGATATTGGGGAAGGGATGAGATTTTATATTTCTTCATAAGCATTAATCTTATTTTGTCAATTAGGAACATTCAGCACCCACCCGCTATCAAGGCAGCTGCCTATCATGTCATGCCCTACCTGCACAGGTGTGCTGGCTACTCAAATGATCCAATTAAGGAGGCCATTTAGTCAGCAGCAGCAGAAGTCCTGTGCCTGGACGCTCCAACAGCGGCCAGACACAAGCAGAAGCAGAAGCAGCAGAAGCAGCAGCAGCACCACCTTTTGTTTTTTGGCTGCAGCAGCAGCAGCAAGGCCCACAGGGCTGGCTAGCTGGCTAGCCAGCAAGCAGGTAGCAATGAAAGTAGGAATCTTTCTTTTTAACCCTGTAAGGGGGTGGTGCACTGTACCCGAAGATACTGCCATATCGGGTCAATGCATAGGGCGACGGAAGCAAGCTTCGAAATCGGCCCCCGTTCTCAAAAATCCATTTAATATATGGTCCCCAGATAGGGGACGTATCAGATATTAAACTGATAAGAACAGATACTACACTTGATCTTAGCCAAAAGGCCGAGAAGCGATAACCGTGAAAGGGGCGGGCCCAACAAGGTCCCCTTCATGGGCACTATCACTGCTTGCTGTCAGGGAGGCTGCCAGACAATTTTCCATGCACACTCTGGGCTGGGGGGCAGTCAACCACCAGTACACACAGCAGAACCTAAACCCATACCATTATTGCTAAGCAGCAAGACAGGGGCCCATTGCACTCCCACGGGGCCTTTTTAAATGCAATCCATAACCCGGATTTGCCAGGAACCCTTCTTACTCCTCCTACTTGCATGTGACACTGGGCTTAGGATCTGCATAGGAAACACACACACAAGCACACACCTACCTTTGTTGCCTGCAGATGCCTCCTTGGCTGTCCCCAAACGGTATCAAACCAACACCCACGGGAAGCTGTAAGCATAGAGGACATGCCTGCACCCCATTGGACTTACCTGTGTGGGTTAAATCCGGGTTATTTGACAACCTATGGCGGTGATGGTTCTGCTCAGGCAGAGCAGTGCTGATGCTCCTCATAAAGCTGTCGCTGCTGTGAAGGTTCTAGGTGACATCACAAATCCCTATGGTTACATACACAACAAAGCTGGGTTGTTGTTGTTTACACTCTGCAAGGCCTGTGGAAGTGAGTGACATCATAGCACTGTAGTTCTGAGGGTTCTAGATGGATGCAACAATCTCCTGTTGCTTCTATGAAGGCCATAATAGACGACATCACCAAACAGCTCCATAGTCACATACACAGCAAAGGAGAGATGTTGTTTACACCTAGTGATGTCAGTGGTATTGAGTGACATCACAGCACAGTGCTAAGGCTCCTGGGCCTGGACACAGCAGCGGCTGCAATATCTCAACGGAGAATACGTTTATATATATGTGTGTGTGTGCGCGTATATATATATATATATATATATATATATATATATATTTCTCCGCCGAAATCACTTTTAAACCCATTTCCACCTTTTTTTCCCTTCTCTTCCTCTTACTTTTTTTTCACGTTTTTTTACGTTTTTCTCCTTTTCGCCTCTTTTCTGGGCGTATTATTCTTCTTTTTCTTCTTTTTTTTCGTCTAATGCATACCCCATCAGTGCAGCAATGCTTATTCAATACCGCCAGCAGATGGAGACACTGGGGGATTATTTTCTAAGGATTTATACTGATTTTTCCTGTCTGAATTTGTCGCACAGAAAGTTGCAGGCCAAATATGTGTGACATTTCTGCGACTTTAGCTTCTAGAGCATTTTTACAACATTATACATAGGTGCTGAATACATAAAAAGCGACTGTTCAGCGACAGACAAGTCGCATCGGCTGAAAGTAGGCCAGAATGTCAGTCCATGTTGGAGCAGGTTTAGATACAGTCTAAAGTATAGATCTCAAAGTCTGTGCACAGAATTTAGCAAGGGCCTCGCACCTTCTGATGCATCAGGTAGGTGCACAATAGCATAGCCTAACCCTCTGTACTTTGGTCTATATTGATGCGGGACATAGACAGCCAGCTGATGACCAATCCATTAGTGCAATGGATGGCTGGAAGCATTTGTCTTTGCCTTTGCAATACCACAGAAGCAATGCATGGTCAATGTACAGCAATGACACACCTGTGTGAACAGCCAGGAGACCCCCCCCATGTTATGTTACATAGTTACATAGTTAGTACGGTCGAAAAAAGACATATGTCCATCAAGTTCAACCAGGGAATTAAGGGGTAGGGGTGTGGCGCGATATTGGGGAAGGGATGAGATTTTATATTTCTTCATAAGCATTAATCTTATTTTGTCAATTAGGAACATTCAGCACCCACCCGCTATCAAGGCAGCTGCCTATCATGTCATGCCCTACCTGCACAGGTGTGCTGGCTACTCAAATGATCCAATTAAGGAGGCCATTTAGTCAGCAGCAGCAGAAGTCCTGTGCCTGGACGCTCCAACAGCGGCCAGACACAAGCAGAAGCAGAAGCAGCAGAAGCAGCAGCAGCACCACCTTTTGTTTTTTGGCTGCAGCAGCAGCAGCAAGGCCCACAGGGCTGGCTAGCTGGCTAGCCAGCAAGCAGGTAGCAATGAAAGTAGGAATCTTTCTTTTTAACCCTGTAAGGGGGTGGTGCACTGTACCCGAAGATACTGCCATATCGGGTCAATGCATAGGGCGACGGAAGCAAGCTTCGAAATCGGCCCCCGTTCTCAAAAATCCATTTAATATATGGTCCCCAGATAGGGGACGTATCAGATATTAAACTGATAAGAACAGATACTACACTTGATCTTAGCCAAAAGGCCGAGAAGCGATAACCGTGAAAGGGGCGGGCCCAACAAGGTCCCCTTCATGGGCACTATCACTGCTTGCTGTCAGGGAGGCTGCCAGACAATTTTCCATGCACACTCTGGGCTGGGGGGCAGTCAACCACCAGTACACACAGCAGAACCTAAACCCATACCATTATTGCTAAGCAGCAAGACAGGGGCCCATTGCACTCCCACGGGGCCTTTTTAAATGCAATCCATAACCCGGATTTGCCAGGAACCCTTCTTACTCCTCCTACTTGTATGTGACACTGGGCTTAGGATCTGCATAGGAAACACACACACAAGCACACACCTACCTTTGTTGCCTGCAGATGCCTCCTTGGCTGTCCCCAAACGGTATCAAACCAACACCCACGGGAAGCTGTAAGCATAGAGGACATGCCTGCACCCCATTGGACTTACCTGTGTGGGTTAAATCCGGGTTATTTGACAACCTATGGCGGTGATGGTTCTGCTCAGGCAGAGCAGTGCTGATGCTCCTCATAAAGCTGTCGCTGCTGTGAAGGTTCTAGGTGACATCACAAATCCCTATGGTTACATACACAACAAAGCTGGGTTGTTGTTGTTTACACTCTGCAAGGCCTGTGGAAGTGAGTGACATCATAGCACTGTAGTTCTGAGGGTTCTAGATGGATGCAACAATCTCCTGTTGCTTCTATGAAGGCCATAATAGACGACATCACCAAACAGCTCCATAGTCACATACACAGCAAAGGAGAGATGTTGTTTACACCTAGTGATGTCAGTGGTATTGAGTGACATCACAGCACAGTGCTAAGGCTCCTGGGCCTGGACACAGCAGCGGCTGCAATATCTCAACGGAGAATACGTTTATATATATGTGTGTGTGTGCGTGTATATATATATATATATATATATATATATATATATATATATATATTTCTCCGCCGAAATCACTTTTAAACCCATTTCCACCTTTTTTTCCCTTCTCTTCCTCTTACTTTTTTTTCACGTTTTTTTACGTTTTTCTCCTTTTCGCCTCTTTTCTGGGCGTATTATTCTTCTTTTTCTTCTTTTTTTTCGTCTAATGCATACCCCATCAGTGCAGCAATGCTTATTCAATACCGCCAGCAGATGGAGACACTGGGGGATAATTTTCTAAGGATTTATACTGATTTTTCCTGTCTGAATTTGTCGCACAGAAAGTTGCAGGCCAAATATGTGTGACATTTCTGCGACTTTAGCTTCTAGAGCATTTTTACAACATTATACATAGGTGCTGAATACATAAAAAGCGACTGTTCAGCGACAGACAAGTCGCATCGGCTGAAAGTAGGCCAGAATGTCAGTCCATGTTGGAGCAGGTTTAGATACAGTCTAAAGTATAGATCTCAAAGTCTGTGCACAGAATTTAGCAAGGGCCTCGCACCTTCTGATGCATCAGGTAGGTGCACAATAGCATAGCCTAACCCTCTGTACTTTGGTCTATATTGATGCGGGACATAGACAGCCAGCTGATGACCAATCCATTAGTGCAATGGATGGCTGGAAGCATTTGTCTTTGCCTTTGCAATACCACAGAAGCAATGCATGGTCAATGTACAGCAATGACACACCTGTGTGAACAGCCAGGAGACCCCCCCCATGTTATGTTACATAGTTACATAGTTAGTACGGTCGAAAAAAGACATATGTCCATCAAGTTCAACCAGGGAATTAAGGGGTAGGGGTGTGGCGCGATATTGGGGAAGGGATGAGATTTTATATTTCTTCATAAGCATTAATCTTATTTTGTCAATTAGGAACATTCAGCACCCACCCGCTATCAAGGCAGCTGCCTATCATGTCATGCCCTACCTGCACAGGTGTGCTGGCTACTCAAATGATCCAATTAAGGAGGCCATTTAGTCAGCAGCAGCAGAAGTCCTGTGCCTGGACGCTCCAACAGCGGCCAGACACAAGCAGAAGCAGAAGCAGCAGAAGCAGCAGCAGCACCACCTTTTGTTTTTTGGCTGCAGCAGCAGCAGCAAGGCCCACAGGGCTGGCTAGCTGGCTAGCCAGCAAGCAGGTAGCAATGAAAGTAGGAATCTTTCTTTTTAACCCTGTAAGGGGGTGGTGCACTGTACCCGAAGATACTGCCATATCGGGTCAATGCATAGGGCGACGGAAGCAAGCTTCGAAATCGGCCCCCGTTCTCAAAAATCCATTTAATATATGGTCCCCAGATAGGGGACGTATCAGATATTAAACTGATAAGAACAGATACTACACTTGATCTTAGCCAAAAGGCCGAGAAGCGATAACCGTGAAAGGGGCGGGCCCAACAAGGTCCCCTTCATGGGCACTATCACTGCTTGCTGTCAGGGAGGCTGCCAGACAATTTTCCATGCACACTCTGGGCTGGGGGGCAGTCAACCACCAGTACACACAGCAGAACCTAAACCCATACCATTATTGCTAAGCAGCAAGACAGGGGCCCATTGCACTCCCACGGGGCCTTTTTAAATGCAATCCATAACCCGGATTTGCCAGGAACCCTTCTTACTCCTCCTACTTGCATGTGACACTGGGCTTAGGATCTGCATAGGAAACACACACACAAGCACACACCTACCTTTGTTGCCTGCAGATGCCTCCTTGGCTGTCCCCAAACGGTATCAAACCAACACCCACGGGAAGCTGTAAGCATAGAGGACATGCCTGCACCCCATTGGACTTACCTGTGTGGGTTAAATCCGGGTTATTTGACAACCTATGGCGGTGATGGTTCTGCTCAGGCAGAGCAGTGCTGATGCTCCTCATAAAGCTGTCGCTGCTGTGAAGGTTCTAGGTGACATCACAAATCCCTATGGTTACATACACATCAAAGCTGGGTTGTTGTTGTTTACACTCTGCAAGGCCTGTGGAAGTGAGTGACATCATAGCACTGTAGTTCTGAGGGTTCTAGATGGATGCAACAATCTCCTGTTGCTTCTATGAAGGCCATAATAGACGACATCACCAAACAGCTCCATAGTCACATACACAGCAAAGGAGAGATGTTGTTTACACCTAGTGATGTCAGTGGTATTGAGTGACATCACAGCACAGTGCTAAGGCTCCTGGGCCTGGACACAGCAGCGGCTGCAATATCTCAACGGAGAATACGTTTATATATATGTGTGTGTGTGCGCGTATATATATATATATATATATATATATATATATATATATATATATTTCTCCGCCGAAATCACTTTTAAACCCATTTCCACCTTTTTTTCCCTTCTCTTCCTCTTACTTTTTTTTCACGTTTTTTTACGTTTTTCTCCTTTTCGCCTCTTTTCTGGGCGTATTATTCTTCTTTTTCTTCTTTTTTTTCGTCTAATGCATACCCCATCAGTGCAGCAATGCTTATTCAATGCCGCCAGCAGATGGAGACACTGGGGGATAATTTTCTAAGGATTTATACTGATTTTTCCTGTCTGAATTTGTCGCACAGAAAGTTGCAGGCCAAATATGTGTGACATTTCTGCGACTTTAGCTTCTAGAGCATTTTTACAACATTATACATAGGTGCTGAATACATAAAAAGCGACTGTTCAGCGACAGACAAGTCGCATCGGCTGAAAGTAGGCCAGAATGTCAGTCCATGTTGGAGCAGGTTTAGATACAGTCTAAAGTATAGATCTCAAAGTCTGTGCACAGAATTTAGCAAGGGCCTCGCACCTTCTGATGCATCAGGTAGGTGCACAATAGCATAGCCTAACCCTCTGTACTTTGGTCTATATTGATGCGGGACATAGACAGCCAGCTGATGACCAATCCATTAGTGCAATGGATGGCTGGAAGCATTTGTCTTTGCCTTTGCAATACCACAGAAGCAATGCATGGTCAATGTACAGCAATGACACACCTGTGTGAACAGCCAGGAGACCCCCCCCATGTTATGTTACATAGTTACATAGTTAGTACGGTCGAAAAAAGACATATGTCCATCAAGTTCAACCAGGGAATTAAGGGGTAGGGGTGTGGCGCGATATTGGGGAAGGGATGAGATTTTATATTTCTTCATAAGCATTAATCTTATTTTGTCAATTAGGAACATTCAGCACCCACCCGCTATCAAGGCAGCTGCCTATCATGTCATGCCCTACCTGCACAGGTGTGCTGGCTACTCAAATGATCCAATTAAGGAGGCCATTTAGTCAGCAGCAGCAGAAGTCCTGTGCCTGGACGCTCCAACAGCGGCCAGACACAAGCAGAAGCAGAAGCAGCAGAAGCAGCAGCAGCACCACCTTTTGTTTTTTGGCTGCAGCAGCAGCAGCAAGGCCCACAGGGCTGGCTAGCTGGCTAGCCAGCAAGCAGGTAGCAATGAAAGTAGGAATCTTTCTTTTTAACCCTGTAAGGGGGTGGTGCACTGTACCCGAAGATACTGCCATATCGGGTCAATGCATAGGGCGACGGAAGCAAGCTTCGAAATCGGCCCCCGTTCTCAAAAATCCATTTAATATATGGTCCCCAGATAGGGGACGTATCAGATATTAAACTGATAAGAACAGATACTACACTTGATCTTAGCCAAAAGGCCGAGAAGCGATAACCGTGAAAGGGGCGGGCCCAACAAGGTCCCCTTCATGGGCACTATCACTGCTTGCTGTCAGGGAGGCTGCCAGACAATTTTCCATGCACACTCTGGGCTGGGGGGCAGTCAACCACCAGTACACACAGCAGAACCTAAACCCATACCATTATTGCTAAGCAGCAAGACAGGGGCCCATTGCACTCCCACGGGGCCTTTTTAAATGCAATCCATAACCCGGATTTGCCAGGAACCCTTCTTACTCCTCCTACTTGCATGTGACACTGGGCTTAGGATCTGCATAGGAAACACACACACAAGCACACACCTACCTTTGTTGCCTGCAGATGCCTCCTTGGCTGTCCCCAAACGGTATCAAACCAACACCCACGGGAAGCTGTAAGCATAGAGGACATGCCTGCACCCCATTGGACTTACCTGTGTGGGTTAAATCCGGGTTATTTGACAACCTATGGCGGTGATGGTTCTGCTCAGGCAGAGCAGTGCTGATGCTCCTCATAAAGCTGTCGCTGCTGTGAAGGTTCTAGGTGACATCACAAATCCCTATGGTTACATACACAACAAAGCTGGGTTGTTGTTGTTTACACTCTGCAAGGCCTGTGGAAGTGAGTGACATCATAGCACTGTAGTTCTGAGGGTTCTAGATGGATGCAACAATCTCCTGTTGCTTCTATGAAGGCCATAATAGACGACATCACCAAACAGCTCCATAGTCACATACACAGCAAAGGAGAGATGTTGTTTACACCTAGTGATGTCAGTGGTATTGAGTGACATCACAGCACAGTGCTAAGGCTCCTGGGCCTGGACACAGCAGCGGCTGCAATATCTCAACGGAGAATACGTTTATATATATGTGTGTGTGTGCGCGTATATATATATATATATATATATATATATATATATATATATTTCTCCGCCGAAATCACTTTTAAACCCATTTCCACCTTTTTTTCCCTTCTCTTCCTCTTACTTTTTTTTCACGTTTTTTTACGTTTTTCTCCTTTTCGCCTCTTTTCTGGGCGTATTATTCTTCTTTTTCTTCTTTTTTTCCGTCTAATGCATACCCCATCAGTGCAGCAATGCTTATTCAATACCGCCAGCAGATGGAGACACTGGGGGATAATTTTCTAAGGATTTATACTGATTTTTCCTGTCTGAATTTGTCGCACAGAAAGTTGCAGGCCAAATATGTGTGACATTTCTGCGACTTTAGCTTCTAGAGCATTTTTACAACATTATACATAGGTGCTGAATACATAAAAAGCGACTGTTCAGCGACAGACAAGTCGCATCGGCTGAAAGTAGGCCAGAATGTCAGTCCATGTTGGAGCAGGTTTAGATACAGTCTAAAGTATAGATCTCAAAGTCTGTGCACAGAATTTAGCAAGGGCCTCGCACCTTCTGATGCATCAGGTAGGTGCACAATAGCATAGCCTAACCCTCTGTACTTTGGTCTATATTGATGCGGGACATAGACAGCCAGCTGATGACCAATCCATTAGTGCAATGGATGGCTGGAAGCATTTGTCTTTGCCTTTGCAATACCACAGAAGCAATGCATGGTCAATGTACAGCAATGACACACCTGTGTGAACAGCCAGGAGACCCCCCCCATGTTATGTTACATAGTTACATAGTTAGTACGGTCGAAAAAAGACATATGTCCATCAAGTTCAACCAGGGAATTAAGGGGTAGGGGTGTGGCGCGATATTGGGGAAGGGATGAGATTTTATATTTCTTCATAAGCATTAATCTTATTTTGTCAATTAGGAACATTCAGCACCCACCCGCTATCAAGGCAGCTGCCTATCATGTCATGCCCTACCTGCACAGGTGTGCTGGCTACTCAAATGATCCAATTAAGGAGGCCATTTAGTCAGCAGCAGCAGAAGTCCTGTGCCTGGACGCTCCAACAGCGGCCAGACACAAGCAGAAGCAGAAGCAGCAGAAGCAGCAGCAGCACCACCTTTTGTTTTTTGGCTGCAGCAGCAGCAGCAAGGCCCACAGGGCTGGCTAGCTGGCTAGCCAGCAAGCAGGTAGCAATGAAAGTAGGAATCTTTCTTTTTAACCCTGTAAGGGGGTGGTGCACTGTACCCGAAGATACTGCCATATCGGGTCAATGCATAGGGCGACGGAAGCAAGCTTCGAAATCGGCCCCCGTTCTCAAAAATCCATTTAATATATGGTCCCCAGATAGGGGACGTATCAGATATTAAACTGATAAGAACAGATACTACACTTGATCTTAGCCAAAAGGCCGAGAAGCGATAACCGTGAAAGGGGCGGGCCCAACAAGGTCCCCTTCATGGGCACTATCACTGCTTGCTGTCAGGGAGGCTGCCAGACAATTTTCCATGCACACTCTGGGCTGGGGGGCAGTCAACCACCAGTACACACAGCAGAACCTAAACCCATACCATTATTGCTAAGCAGCAAGACAGGGGCCCATTGCACTCCCACGGGGCCTTTTTAAATGCAATCCATAACCCGGATTTGCCAGGAACCCTTCTTACTCCTCCTACTTGCATGTGACACTGGGCTTAGGATCTGCATAGGAAACACACACACAAGCACACACCTACCTTTGTTGCCTGCAGATGCCTCCTTGGCTGTCCCCAAACGGTATCAAACCAACACCCACGGGAAGCTGTAAGCATAGAGGACATGCCTGCACCCCATTGGACTTACCTGTGTGGGTTAAATCCGGGTTATTTGACAACCTATGGCGGTGATGGTTCTGCTCAGGCAGAGCAGTGCTGATGCTCCTCATAAAGCTGTCGCTGCTGTGAAGGTTCTAGGTGACATCACAAATCCCTATGGTTACATACACAACAAAGCTGGGTTGTTGTTGTTTACACTCTGCAAGGCCTGTGGAAGTGAGTGACATCATAGCACTGTAGTTCTGAGGGTTCTAGATGGATGCAACAATCTCCTGTTGCTTCTATGAAGGCCATAATAGACGACATCACCAAACAGCTCCATAGTCACATACACAGCAAAGGAGAGATGTTGTTTACACCTAGTGATGTCAGTGGTATTGAGTGACATCACAGCACAGTGCTAAGGCTCCTGGGCCTGGACACAGCAGCGGCTGCAATATCTCAACGGAGAATACGTTTATATATATGTGTGTGTGTGCGCGTATATATATATATATATATATATATATATATATATATATATATATATATTTCTCCGCCGAAATCACTTTTAAACCCATTTCCACCTTTTTTTCCCTTCTCTTCCTCTTACTTTTTTTTCACGTTTTTTTACGTTTTTCTCCTTTTCGCCTCTTTTCTGGGCGTATTATTCTTCTTTTTCTTCTTTTTTTTCGTCTAATGCATACCCCATCAGTGCAGCAATGCTTATTCAATACCGCCAGCAGATGGAGACACTGGGGGATAATTTTCTAAGGATTTATACTGATTTTTCCTGTCTGAATTTGTCGCACAGAAAGTTGCAGGCCAAATATGTGTGACATTTCTGCGACTTTAGCTTCTAGAGCATTTTTACAACATTATACATAGGTGCTGAATACATAAAAAGCGACTGTTCAGCGACAGACAAGTCGCATCGGCTGAAAGTAGGCCAGAATGTCAGTCCATGTTGGAGCAGGTTTAGATACAGTCTAAAGTATAGATCTCAAAGTCTGTGCACAGAATTTAGCAAGGGCCTCGCACCTTCTGATGCATCAGGTAGGTGCACAATAGCATAGCCTAACCCTCTGTACTTTGGTCTATATTGATGCGGGACATAGACAGCCAGCTGATGACCAATCCATTAGTGCAATGGATGGCTGGAAGCATTTGTCTTTGCCTTTGCAATACCACAGAAGCAATGCATGGTCAATGTACAGCAATGACACACCTGTGTGAACAGCCAGGAGACCCCCCCCCATGTTATGTTACATAGTTACATAGTTAGTACGGTCGAAAAAAGACATATGTCCATCAAGTTCAACCAGGGAATTAAGGGGTAGGGGTGTGGCGCGATATTGGGGAAGGGATGAGATTTTATATTTCTTCATAAGCATTAATCTTATTTTGTCAATTAGGAACATTCAGCACCCACCCGCTATCAAGGCAGCTGCCTATCATGTCATGCCCTACCTGCACAGGTGTGCTGGCTACTCAAATGATCCAATTAAGGAGGCCATTTAGTCAGCAGCAGCAGAAGTCCTGTGCCTGGACGCTCCAACAGCGGCCAGACACAAGCAGAAGCAGAAGCAGCAGAAGCAGCAGCAGCACCACCTTTTGTTTTTTGGCTGCAGCAGCAGCAGCAAGGCCCACAGGGCTGGCTAGCTGGCTAGCCAGCAAGCAGGTAGCAATGAAAGTAGGAATCTTTCTTTTTAACCCTGTAAGGGGGTGGTGCACTGTACCCGAAGATACTGCCATATCGGGTCAATGCATAGGGCGACGGAAGCAAGCTTCGAAATCGGCCCCCGTTCTCAAAAATCCATTTAATATATGGTCCCCAGATAGGGGACGTATCAGATATTAAACTGATAAGAACAGATACTACACTTGATCTTAGCCAAAAGGCCGAGAAGCGATAACCGTGAAAGGGGCGGGCCCAACAAGGTCCCCTTCATGGGCACTATCACTGCTTGCTGTCAGGGAGGCTGCCAGACAATTTTCCATGCACACTCTGGGCTGGGGGGCAGTCAACCACCAGTACACACAGCAGAACCTAAACCCATACCATTATTGCTAAGCAGCAAGACAGGGGCCCATTGCACTCCCACGGGGCCTTTTTAAATGCAATCCATAACCCGGATTTGCCAGGAACCCTTCTTACTCCTCCTACTTGCATGTGACACTGGGCTTAGGATCTGCATAGGAAACACACACACAAGCACACACCTACCTTTGTTGCCTGCAGATGCCTCCTTGGCTGTCCCCAAACGGTATCAAACCAACACCCACGGGAAGCTGTAAGCATAGAGGACATGCCTGCACCCCATTGGACTTACCTGTGTGGGTTAAATCCGGGTTATTTGACAACCTATGGCGGTGATGGTTCTGCTCAGGCAGAGCAGTGCTGATGCTCCTCATAAAGCTGTCGCTGCTGTGAAGGTTCTAGGTGACATCACAAATCCCTATGGTTACATACACAACAAAGCTGGGTTGTTGTTGTTTACACTCTGCAAGGCCTGTGGAAGTGAGTGACATCATAGCACTGTAGTTCTGAGGGTTCTAGATGGATGCAACAATCTCCTGTTGCTTCTATGAAGGCCATAATAGACGACATCACCAAACAGCTCCATAGTCACATACACAGCAAAGGAGAGATGTTGTTTACACCTAGTGATGTCAGTGGTATTGAGTGACATCACAGCACAGTGCTAAGGCTCCTGGGCCTGGACACAGCAGCGGCTGCAATATCTCAACGGAGAATACGTTTATATATATGTGTGTGTGTGCGCGTATATATATATATATATATATATATATATATATATATATATATTTCTCCGCCGAAATCACTTTTAAACCCATTTCCACCTTTTTTTCCCTTCTCTTCCTCTTACTTTTTTTTCACGTTTTTTTACGTTTTTCTCCTTTTCGCCTCTTTTCTGGGCGTATTATTCTTCTTTTTCTTCTTTTTTTTCGTCTAATGCATACCCCATCAGTGCAGCAATGCTTATTCAATACCGCCAGCAGATGGAGACACTGGGGGATAATTTTCTAAGGATTTATACTGATTTTTCCTGTCTGAATTTGTCGCACAGAAAGTTGCAGGCCAAATATGTGTGACATTTCTGCGACTTTAGCTTCTAGAGCATTTTTACAACATTATACATAGGTGCTGAATACATAAAAAGCGACTGTTCAGCGACAGACAAGTCGCATCGGCTGAAAGTAGGCCAGAATGTCAGTCCATGTTGGAGCAGGTTTAGATACAGTCTAAAGTATAGATCTCAAAGTCTGTGCACAGAATTTAGCAAGGGCCTCGCACCTTCTGATGCATCAGGTAGGTGCACAATAGCATAGCCTAACCCTCTGTACTTTGGTCTATATTGATGCGGGACATAGACAGCCAGCTGATGACCAATCCATTAGTGCAATGGATGGCTGGAAGCATTTGTCTTTGCCTTTGCAATACCACAGAAGCAATGCATGGTCAATGTACAGCAATGACACACCTGTGTGAACAGCCAGGAGACCCCCCCCATGTTATGTTACATAGTTACATAGTTAGTACGGTCGAAAAAAGACATATGTCCATCAAGTTCAACCAGGGAATTAAGGGGTAGGGGTGTGGCGCGATATTGGGGAAGGGATGAGATTTTATATTTCTTCATAAGCATTAATCTTATTTTGTCAATTAGGAACATTCAGCACCCACCCGCTATCAAGGCAGCTGTCTATCATGTCATGCCCTACCTGCACAGGTGTGCTGGCTACTCAAATGATCCAATTAAGGAGGCCATTTAGTCAGCAGCAGCAGAAGTCCTGTGCCTGGACGCTCCAACAGCGGCCAGACACAAGCAGAAGCAGAAGCAGCAGAAGCAGCAGCAGCACCACCTTTTGTTTTTTGGCTGCAGCAGCAGCAGCAAGGCCCACAGGGCTGGCTAGCTGGCTAGCCAGCAAGCAGGTAGCAATGAAAGTAGGAATCTTTCTTTTTAACCCTGTAAGGGGGTGGTGCACTGTACCCGAAGATACTGCCATATCGGGTCAATGCATAGGGCGACGGAAGCAAGCTTCGAAATCGGCCCCCGTTCTCAAAAATCCATTTAATATATGGTCCCCAGATAGGGGACGTATCAGATATTAAACTGATAAGAACAGATACTACACTTGATCTTAGCCAAAAGGCCGAGAAGCGATAACCGTGAAAGGGGCGGGCCCAACAAGGTCCCCTTCATGGGCACTATCACTGCTTGCTGTCAGGGAGGCTGCCAGACAATTTTCCATGCACACTCTGGGCTGGGGGGCAGTCAACCACCAGTACACACAGCAGAACCTAAACCCATACCATTATTGCTAAGCAGCAAGACAGGGGCCCATTGCACTCCCACGGGGCCTTTTTAAATGCAATCCATAACCCGGATTTGCCAGGAACCCTTCTTACTCCTCCTACTTGCATGTGACACTGGGCTTAGGATCTGCATAGGAAACACACACACAAGCACACACCTACCTTTGTTGCCTGCAGATGCCTCCTTGGCTGTCCCCAAACGGTATCAAACCAACACCCACGGGAAGCTGTAAGCATAGAGGACATGCCTGCACCCCATTGGACTTACCTGTGTGGGTTAAATCCGGGTTATTTGACAACCTATGGCGGTGATGGTTCTGCTCAGGCAGAGCAGTGCTGATGCTCCTCATAAAGCTGTCGCTGCTGTGAAGGTTCTAGGTGACATCACAAATCCCTATGGTTACATACACAACAAAGCTGGGTTGTTGTTGTTTACACTCTGCAAGGCCTGTGGAAGTGAGTGACATCATAGCACTGTAGTTCTGAGGGTTCTAGATGGATGCAACAATCTCCTGTTGCTTCTATGAAGGCCATAATAGACGACATCACCAAACAGCTCCATAGTCACATACACAGCAAAGGAGAGATGTTGTTTACACCTAGTGATGTCAGTGGTATTGAGTGACATCACAGCACAGTGCTAAGGCTCCTGGGCCTGGACACAGCAGCGGCTGCAATATCTCAACGGAGAATACGTTTATATATATGTGTGTGTGTGCGCGTATATATATATATATATATATATATATATATATATATATATTTCTCCGCCGAAATCACTTTTAAACCCATTTCCACCTTTTTTTCCCTTCTCTTCCTCTTACTTTTTTTTCACGTTTTTTTACGTTTTTCTCCTTTTCGCCTCTTTTCTGGGCGTATTATTCTTCTTTTTCTTCTTTTTTTTCGTCTAATGCATACCCCATCAGTGCAGCAATGCTTATTCAATACCGCCAGCAGATGGAGACACTGGGGGATAATTTTCTAAGGATTTATACTGATTTTTCCTGTCTGAATTTGTCGCACAGAAAGTTGCAGGCCAAATATGTGTGACATTTCTGCGACTTTAGCTTCTAGAGCATTTTTACAACATTATACATAGGTGCTGAATACATAAAAAGCGACTGTTCAGCGACAGACAAGTCGCATCGGCTGAAAGTAGGCCAGAATGTCAGTCCATGTTGGAGCAGGTTTAGATACAGTCTAAAGTATAGATCTCAAAGTCTGTGCACAGAATTTAGCAAGGGCCTCGCACCTTCTGATGCATCAGGTAGGTGCACAATAGCATAGCCTAACCCTCTGTACTTTGGTCTATATTGATGCGGGACATAGACAGCCAGCTGATGACCAATCCATTAGTGCAATGGATGGCTGGAAGCATTTGTCTTTGCCTTTGCAATACCACAGAAGCAATGCATGGTCAATGTACAGCAATGACACACCTGTGTGAACAGCCAGGAGACCCCCCCCATGTTATGTTACATAGTTACATAGTTAGTACGGTCGAAAAAAGACATATGTCCATCAAGTTCAACCAGGGAATTAAGGGGTAGGGGTGTGGCGCGATATTGGGGAAGGGATGAGATTTTATATTTCTTCATAAGCATTAATCTTATTTTGTCAATTAGGAACATTCAGCACCCACCCGCTATCAAGGCAGCTGCCTATCATGTCATGCCCTACCTGCACAGGTGTGCTGGCTACTCAAATGATCCAATTAAGGAGGCCATTTAGTCAGCAGCAGCAGAAGTCCTGTGCCTGGACGCTCCAACAGCGGCCAGACACAAGCAGAAGCAGAAGCAGCAGAAGCAGCAGCAGCACCACCTTTTGTTTTTTGGCTGCAGCAGCAGCAGCAAGGCCCACAGGGCTGGCTAGCTGGCTAGCCAGCAAGCAGGTAGCAATGAAAGTAGGAATCTTTCTTTTTAACCCTGTAAGGGGGTGGTGCACTGTACCCGAAGATACTGCCATATCGGGTCAATGCATAGGGCGACGGAAGCAAGCTTCGAAATCGGCCCCCGTTCTCAAAAATCCATTTAATATATGGTCCCCAGATAGGGGACGTATCAGATATTAAACTGATAAGAACAGATACTACACTTGATCTTAGCCAAAAGGCCGAGAAGCGATAACCGTGAAAGGGGCGGGCCCAACAAGGTCCCCTTCATGGGCACTATCACTGCTTGCTGTCAGGGAGGCTGCCAGACAATTTTCCATGCACACTCTGGGCTGGGGGGCAGTCAACCACCAGTACACACAGCAGAACCTAAACCCATACCATTATTGCTAAGCAGCAAGACAGGGGCCCATTGCACTCCCACGGGGCCTTTTTAAATGCAATCCATAACCCGGATTTGCCAGGAACCCTTCTTACTCCTCCTACTTGCATGTGACACTGGGCTTAGGATCTGCATAGGAAACACACACACAAGCACACACCTACCTTTGTTGCCTGCAGATGCCTCCTTGGCTGTCCCCAAACGGTATCAAACCAACACCCACGGGAAGCTGTAAGCATAGAGGACATGCCTGCACCCCATTGGACTTACCTGTGTGGGTTAAATCCGGGTTATTTGACAACCTATGGCGGTGATGGTTCTGCTCAGGCAGAGCAGTGCTGATGCTCCTCATAAAGCTGTCGCTGCTGTGAAGGTTCTAGGTGACATCACAAATCCCTATGGTTACATACACAACAAAGCTGGGTTGTTGTTGTTTACACTCTGCAAGGCCTGTGGAAGTGAGTGACATCATAGCACTGTAGTTCTGAGGGTTCTAGATGGATGCAACAATCTCCTGTTGCTTCTATGAAGGCCATAATAGACGACATCACCAAACAGCTCCATAGTCACATACACAGCAAAGGAGAGATGTTGTTTACACCTAGTGATGTCAGTGGTATTGAGTGACATCACAGCACAGTGCTAAGGCTCCTGGGCCTGGACACAGCAGCGGCTGCAATATCTCAACGGAGAATACGTTTATATATATGTGTGTGTGTGCGCGTATATATATATATATATATATATATATATATATATATATATATATATATTTCTCCGCCGAAATCACTTTTAAACCCATTTCCACCTTTTTTTCCCTTCTCTTCCTCTTACTTTTTTTTCACGTTTTTTTACGTTTTTCTCCTTTTCGCCTCTTTTCTGGGCGTATTATTCTTCTTTTTCTTCTTTTTTTTCGTCTAATGCATACCCCATCAGTGCAGCAATGCTTATTCAATACCGCCAGCAGATGGAGACACTGGGGGATAATTTTCTAAGGATTTATACTGATTTTTCCTGTCTGAATTTGTCGCACAGAAAGTTGCAGGCCAAATATGTGTGACATTTCTGCGACTTTAGCTTCTAGAGCATTTTTACAACATTATACATAGGTGCTGAATACATAAAAAGCGACTGTTCAGCGACAGACAAGTCGCATCGGCTGAAAGTAGGCCAGAATGTCAGTCCATGTTGGAGCAGGTTTAGATACAGTCTAAAGTATAGATCTCAAAGTCTGTGCACAGAATTTAGCAAGGGCCTCGCACCTTCTGATGCATCAGGTAGGTGCACAATAGCATAGCCTAACCCTCTGTACTTTGGTCTATATTGATGCGGGACATAGACAGCCAGCTGATGACCAATCCATTAGTGCAATGGATGGCTGGAAGCATTTGTCTTTGCCTTTGCAATACCACAGAAGCAATGCATGGTCAATGTACAGCAATGACACACCTGTGTGAACAGCCAGGAGACCCCCCCCATGTTATGTTACATAGTTACATAGTTAGTACGGTCGAAAAAAGACATATGTCCATCAAGTTCAACCAGGGAATTAAGGGGTAGGGGTGTGGCGCGATATTGGGGAAGGGATGAGATTTTATATTTCTTCATAAGCATTAATCTTATTTTGTCAATTAGGAACATTCAGCACCCACCCGCTATCAAGGCAGCTGCCTATCATGTCATGCCCTACCTGCACAGGTGTGCTGGCTACTCAAATGATCCAATTAAGGAGGCCATTTAGTCAGCAGCAGCAGAAGTCCTGTGCCTGGACGCTCCAACAGCGGCCAGACACAAGCAGAAGCAGAAGCAGCAGAAGCAGCAGCAGCACCACCTTTTGTTTTTTGGCTGCAGCAGCAGCAGCAAGGCCCACAGGGCTGGCTAGCTGGCTAGCCAGCAAGCAGGTAGCAATGAAAGTAGGAATCTTTCTTTTTAACCCTGTAAGGGGGTGGTGCACTGTACCCGAAGATACTGCCATATCGGGTCAATGCATAGGGCGACGGAAGCAAGCTTCGAAATCGGCCCCCGTTCTCAAAAATCCATTTAATATATGGTCCCCAGATAGGGGACGTATCAGATATTAAACTGATAAGAACAGATACTACACTTGATCTTAGCCAAAAGGCCGAGAAGCGATAACCGTGAAAGGGGCGGGCCCAACAAGGTCCCCTTCATGGGCACTATCACTGCTTGCTGTCAGGGAGGCTGCCAGACAATTTTCCATGCACACTCTGGGCTGGGGGGCAGTCAACCACCAGTACACACAGCAGAACCTAAACCCATACCATTATTGCTAAGCAGCAAGACAGGGGCCCATTGCACTCCCACGGGGCCTTTTTAAATGCAATCCATAACCCGGATTTGCCAGGAACCCTTCTTACTCCTCCTACTTGCATGTGACACTGGGCTTAGGATCTGCATAGGAAACACACACACAAGCACACACCTACCTTTGTTGCCTGCAGATGCCTCCTTGGCTGTCCCCAAACGGTATCAAACCAACACCCACGGGAAGCTGTAAGCATAGAGGACATGCCTGCACCCCATTGGACTTACCTGTGTGGGTTAAATCCGGGTTATTTGACAACCTATGGCGGTGATGGTTCTGCTCAGGCAGAGCAGTGCTGATGCTCCTCATAAAGCTGTCGCTGCTGTGAAGGTTCTAGGTGACATCACAAATCCCTATGGTTACATACACAACAAAGCTGGGTTGTTGTTGTTTACACTCTGCAAGGCCTGTGGAAGTGAGTGACATCATAGCACTGTAGTTCTGAGGGTTCTAGATGGATGCAACAATCTCCTGTTGCTTCTATGAAGGCCATAATAGACGACATCACCAAACAGCTCCATAGTCACATACACAGCAAAGGAGAGATGTTGTTTACACCTAGTGATGTCAGTGGTATTGAGTGACATCACAGCACAGTGCTAAGGCTCCTGGGCCTGGACACAGCAGCGGCTGCAATATCTCAACGGAGAATACGTTTATATATATGTGTGTGTGTGCGCGTATATATATATATATATATATATATATATATATATATATATATATATTTCTCCGCCGAAATCACTTTTAAACCCATTTCCACCTTTTTTTCCCTTCTCTTCCTCTTACTTTTTTTTCACGTTTTTTTACGTTTTTCTCCTTTTCGCCTCTTTTCTGGGCGTATTATTCTTCTTTTTCTTCTTTTTTTTCGTCTAATGCATACCCCATCAGTGCAGCAATGCTTATTCAATACCGCCAGCAGATGGAGACACTGGGGGATAATTTTCTAAGGATTTATACTGATTTTTCCTGTCTGAATTTGTCGCACAGAAAGTTGCAGGCCAAATATGTGTGACATTTCTGCGACTTTAGCTTCTAGAGCATTTTTACAACATTATACATAGGTGCTGAATACATAAAAAGCGACTGTTCAGCGACAGACAAGTCGCATCGGCTGAAAGTAGGCCAGAATGTCAGTCCATGTTGGAGCAGGTTTAGATACAGTCTAAAGTATAGATCTCAAAGTCTGTGCACAGAATTTAGCAAGGGCCTCGCACCTTCTGATGCATCAGGTAGGTGCACAATAGCATAGCCTAACCCTCTGTACTTTGGTCTATATTGATGCGGGACATAGACAGCCAGCTGATGACCAATCCATTAGTGCAATGGATGGCTGGAAGCATTTGTCTTTGCCTTTGCAATACCACAGAAGCAATGCATGGTCAATGTACAGCAATGACACACCTGTGTGAACAGCCAGGAGACCCCCCCCATGTTATGTTACATAGTTACATAGTTAGTACGGTCGAAAAAAGACATATGTCCATCAAGTTCAACCAGGGAATTAAGGGGTAGGGGTGTGGCGCGATATTGGGGAAGGGATGAGATTTTATATTTCTTCATAAGCATTAATCTTATTTTGTCAATTAGGAACATTCAGCACCCACCCGCTATCAAGGCAGCTGCCTATCATGTCATGCCCTACCTGCACAGGTGTGCTGGCTACTCAAATGATCCAATTAAGGAGGCCATTTAGTCAGCAGCAGCAGAAGTCCTGTGCCTGGACGCTCCAACAGCGGCCAGACACAAGCAGAAGCAGAAGCAGCAGAAGCAGCAGCAGCACCACCTTTTGTTTTTTGGCTGCAGCAGCAGCAGCAAGGCCCACAGGGCTGGCTAGCTGGCTAGCCAGCAAGCAGGTAGCAATGAAAGTAGGAATCTTTCTTTTTAACCCTGTAAGGGGGTGGTGCACTGTACCCGAAGATACTGCCATATCGGGTCAATGCATAGGGCGACGGAAGCAAGCTTCGAAATCGGCCCCCGTTCTCAAAAATCCATTTAATATATGGTCCCCAGATAGGGGACGTATCAGATATTAAACTGATAAGAACAGATACTACACTTGATCTTAGCCAAAAGGCCGAGAAGCGATAACCGTGAAAGGGGCGGGCCCAACAAGGTCCCCTTCATGGGCACTATCACTGCTTGCTGTCAGGGAGGCTGCCAGACAATTTTCCATGCACACTCTGGGCTGGGGGGCAGTCAACCACCAGTACACACAGCAGAACCTAAACCCATACCATTATTGCTAAGCAGCAAGACAGGGGCCCATTGCACTCCCACGGGGCCTTTTTAAATGCAATCCATAACCCGGATTTGCCAGGAACCCTTCTTACTCCTCCTACTTGCATGTGACACTGGGCTTAGGATCTGCATAGGAAACACACACACAAGCACACACCTACCTTTGTTGCCTGCAGATGCCTCCTTGGCTGTCCCCAAACGGTATCAAACCAACACCCACGGGAAGCTGTAAGCATAGAGGACATGCCTGCACCCCATTGGACTTACCTGTGTGGGTTAAATCCGGGTTATTTGACAACCTATGGCGGTGATGGTTCTGCTCAGGCAGAGCAGTGCTGATGCTCCTCATAAAGCTGTCGCTGCTGTGAAGGTTCTAGGTGACATCACAAATCCCTATGGTTACATACACAACAAAGCTGGGTTGTTGTTGTTTACACTCTGCAAGGCCTGTGGAAGTGAGTGACATCATAGCACTGTAGTTCTGAGGGTTCTAGATGGATGCAACAATCTCCTGTTGCTTCTATGAAGGCCATAATAGACGACATCACCAAACAGCTCCATAGTCACATACACAGCAAAGGAGAGATGTTGTTTACACCTAGTGATGTCAGTGGTATTGAGTGACATCACAGCACAGTGCTAAGGCTCCTGGGCCTGGACACAGCAGCGGCTGCAATATCTCAACGGAGAATACGTTTATATATATGTGTGTGTGTGCGCGTATATATATATATATATATATATATATATATTTCTCCGCCGAAATCACTTTTAAACCCATTTCCACCTTTTTTTCCCTTCTCTTCCTCTTACTTTTTTTTCACGTTTTTTTACGTTTTTCTCCTTTTCGCCTCTTTTCTGGGCGTATTATTCTTCTTTTTCTTCTTTTTTTTCGTCTAATGCATACCCCATCAGTGCAGCAATGCTTATTCAATACCGCCAGCAGATGGAGACACTGGGGGATAATTTTCTAAGGATTTATACTGATTTTTCCTGTCTGAATTTGTCGCACAGAAAGTTGCAGGCCAAATATGTGTGACATTTCTGCGACTTTAGCTTCTAGAGCATTTTTACAACATTATACATAGGTGCTGAATACATAAAAAGCGACTGTTCAGCGACAGACAAGTCGCATCGGCTGAAAGTAGGCCAGAATGTCAGTCCATGTTGGAGCAGGTTTAGATACAGTCTAAAGTATAGATCTCAAAGTCTGTGCACAGAATTTAGCAAGGGCCTCGCACCTTCTGATGCATCAGGTAGGTGCACAATAGCATAGCCTAACCCTCTGTACTTTGGTCTATATTGATGCGGGACATAGACAGCCAGCTGATGACCAATCCATTAGTGCAATGGATGGCTGGAAGCATTTGTCTTTGCCTTTGCAATACCACAGAAGCAATGCATGGTCAATGTACAGCAATGACACACCTGTGTGAACAGCCAGGAGACCCCCCCCATGTTATGTTACATAGTTACATAGTTAGTACGGTCGAAAAAAGACATATGTCCATCAAGTTCAACCAGGGAATTAAGGGGTAGGGGTGTGGCGCGATATTGGGGAAGGGATGAGATTTTATATTTCTTCATAAGCATTAATCTTATTTTGTCAATTAGGAACATTCAGCACCCACCCGCTATCAAGGCAGCTGCCTATCATGTCATGCCCTACCTGCACAGGTGTGCTGGCTACTCAAATGATCCAATTAAGGAGGCCATTTAGTCAGCAGCAGCAGAAGTCCTGTGCCTGGACGCTCCAACAGCGGCCAGACACAAGCAGAAGCAGAAGCAGCAGAAGCAGCAGCAGCACCACCTTTTGTTTTTTGGCTGCAGCAGCAGCAGCAAGGCCCACAGGGCTGGCTAGCTGGCTAGCCAGCAAGCAGGTAGCAATGAAAGTAGGAATCTTTCTTTTTAACCCTGTAAGGGGGTGGTGCACTGTACCCGAAGATACTGCCATATCGGGTCAATGCATAGGGCGACGGAAGCAAGCTTCGAAATCGGCCCCCGTTCTCAAAAATCCATTTAATATATGGTCCCCAGATAGGGGACGTATCAGATATTAAACTGATAAGAACAGATACTACACTTGATCTTAGCCAAAAGGCCGAGAAGCGATAACCGTGAAAGGGGCGGGCCCAACAAGGTCCCCTTCATGGGCACTATCACTGCTTGCTGTCAGGGAGGCTGCCAGACAATTTTCCATGCACACTCTGGGCTGGGGGGCAGTCAACCACCAGTACACACAGCAGAACCTAAACCCATACCATTATTGCTAAGCAGCAAGACAGGGGCCCATTGCACTCCCACGGGGCCTTTTTAAATGCAATCCATAACCCGGATTTGCCAGGAACCCTTCTTACTCCTCCTACTTGCATGTGACACTGGGCTTAGGATCTGCATAGGAAACACACACACAAGCACACACCTACCTTTGTTGCCTGCAGATGCCTCCTTGGCTGTCCCCAAACGGTATCAAACCAACACCCACGGGAAGCTGTAAGCATAGAGGACATGCCTGCACCCCATTGGACTTACCTGTGTGGGTTAAATCCGGGTTATTTGACAACCTATGGCGGTGATGGTTCTGCTCAGGCAGAGCAGTGCTGATGCTCCTCATAAAGCTGTCGCTGCTGTGAAGGTTCTAGGTGACATCACAAATCCCTATGGTTACATACACAACAAAGCTGGGTTGTTGTTGTTTACACTCTGCAAGGCCTGTGGAAGTGAGTGACATCATAGCACTGTAGTTCTGAGGGTTCTAGATGGATGCAACAATCTCCTGTTGCTTCTATGAAGGCCATAATAGACGACATCACCAAACAGCTCCATAGTCACATACACAGCAAAGGAGAGATGTTGTTTACACCTAGTGATGTCAGTGGTATTGAGTGACATCACAGCACAGTGCTAAGGCTCCTGGGCCTGGACACAGCAGCGGCTGCAATATCTCAACGGAGAATACGTTTATATATATGTGTGTGTGTGCGCGTATATATATATATATATATATATATATATATATATATATTTCTCCGCCGAAATCACTTTTAAACCCATTTCCACCTTTTTTTCCCTTCTCTTCCTCTTACTTTTTTTTCACGTTTTTTTACGTTTTCTCCTTTTCGCCTCTTTTCTGGGCGTATTATTCTTCTTTTTCTTCTTTGTTTTTCGTCTAATGCATACCCCATCAGTGCAGCAATGCTTATTCAATACCGCCAGCAGATGGAGACACTGGGGATAATTTTCTAAGGATTTATACTGATTTTTCCTGTCTGAATTTGTCGCACAGAAAGTTGCAGGCCAAATATGTGTGACATTTCTGCGACTTTAGCTTCTAGAGCATTTTTACAACATTATACATAGGTGCTGAATACATAAAAAGCGACTGTTCAGCGACAGACAAGTCGCATCGGCTGAAAGTAGGCCAGAATGTCAGTCCATGTTGGAGCAGGTTTAGATACAGTCTAAAGTATAGATCTCAAAGTCTGTGCACAGAATTTAGCAAGGGCCTCGCACCTTCTGATGCATCAGGTAGGTGCACAATAGCATAGCCTAACCCTCTGTACTTTGGTCTATATTGATGCGGGACATAGACAGCCAGCTGATGACCAATCCATTAGTGCAATGGATGGCTGGAAGCATTTGTCTTTGCCTTTGCAATACCACAGAAGCAATGCATGGTCAATGTACAGCAATGACACACCTGTGTGAACAGCCAGGAGACCCCCCCCATGTTATGTTACATAGTTACATAGTTAGTACGGTCGAAAAAAGACATATGTCCATCAAGTTCAACCAGGGAATTAAGGGGTAGGGGTGTGGCGCGATATTGGGGAAGGGATGAGATTTTATATTTCTTCATAAGCATTAATCTTATTTTGTCAATTAGGAACATTCAGCACCCACCCCGCTATCAAGGCAGCTGCCTATCATGTCATGCCCTACCTGCACAGGTGTGCTGGCTACTCAAATGATCCAATTAAGGAGGCCATTTAGTCAGCAGCAGCAGAAGTCCTGTGCCTGGACGCTCCAACAGCGGCCAGACACAAGCAGAAGCAGAAGCAGCAGAAGCAGCAGCAGCACCACCTTTTGTTTTTTGGCTGCAGCAGCAGCAGCAAGGCCCACAGGGCTGGCTAGCTGGCTAGCCAGCAAGCAGGTAGCAATGAAAGTAGGAATCTTTCTTTTTAACCCTGTAAGAGGGTGGTGCACTGTACCCGAAGATACTGCCATATCGGGTCAATGCATAGGGCGACGGAAGCAAGCTTCGAAATCGGCCCCCGTTCTCAAAAATCCATTTAATATATGGTCCCCAGATAGGGGACGTATCAGATATTAAACTGATAAGAACAGATACTACACTTGATCTTAGCCAAAAGGCCGAGAAGCGATAACCGTGAAAGGGGCGGGCCCAACAAGGTCCCCTTCATGGGCACTATCACTGCTTGCTGTCAGGGAGGCTGCCAGACAATTTTCCATGCACACTCTGGGCTGGGGGGCAGTCAACCACCAGTACACACAGCAGAACCTAAACCCATACCATTATTGCTAAGCAGCAAGACAGGGGCCCATTGCACTCCCACGGGGCCTTTTTAAATGCAATCCATAACCCGGATTTGCCAGGAACCCTTCTTACTCCTCCTACTTGCATGTGACACTGGGCTTAGGATCTGCATAGGAAACACACACACAAGCACACACCTACCTTTGTTGCCTGCAGATGCCTCCTTGGCTGTCCCCAAACGGTATCAAACCAACACCCACGGGAAGCTGTAAGCATAGAGGACATGCCTGCACCCCATTGGACTTACCTGTGTGGGTTAAATCCGGGTTATTTGACAACCTATGGCGGTGATGGTTCTGCTCAGGCAGAGCAGTGCTGATGCTCCTCATAAAGCTGTCGCTGCTGTGAAGGTTCTAGGTGACATCACAAATCCCTATGGTTACATACACAACAAAGCTGGGTTGTTGTTGTTTACACTCTGCAAGGCCTGTGGAAGTGAGTGACATCATAGCACTGTAGTTCTGAGGGTTCTAGATGGATGCAACAATCTCCTGTTGCTTCTATGAAGGCCATAATAGACGACATCACCAAACAGCTCCATAGTCACATACACAGCAAAGGAGAGATGTTGTTTACACCTAGTGATGTCAGTGGTATTGAGTGACATCACAGCACAGTGCTAAGGCTCCTGGGCCTGGACACAGCAGCGGCTGCAATATCTCAACGGAGAATACGTTTATATATATGTGTGTGTGTGCGCGTATATATATATATATATATATATATATATATATATATTTCTCCGCCGAAATCACTTTTAAACCCATTTCCACCTTTTTTTCCCTTCTCTTCCTCTTACTTTTTTTTCACGTTTTTTTACGTTTTTCTCCTTTTCGCCTCTTTTCTGGGCGTATTATTCTTCTTTTTCTTCTTTTTTTCGTCTAATGCATACCCCATCAGTGCAGCAATGCTTATTCAATACCGCCAGCAGATGGAGACACTGGGGGATAATTTTCTAAGGATTTATACTGATTTTTCCTGTCTGAATTTGTCGCACAGAAAGTTGCAGGCCAAATATGTGTGACATTTCTGCGACTTTAGCTTCTAGAGCATTTTTACAACATTATACATAGGTGCTGAATACATAAAAAGCGACTGTTCAGCGACAGACAAGTCGCATCGGCTGAAAGTAGGCCAGAATGTCAGTCCATGTTGGAGCAGGTTTAGATACAGTCTAAAGTATAGATCTCAAAGTCTGTGCACAGAATTTAGCAAGGGCCTCGCACCTTCTGATGCATCAGGTAGGTGCACAATAGCATAGCCTAACCCTCTGTACTTTGGTCTATATTGATGCGGGACATAGACAGCCAGCTGATGACCAATCCATTAGTGCAATGGATGGCTGGAAGCATTTGTCTTTGCCTTTGCAATACCACAGAAGCAATGCATGGTCAATGTACAGCAATGACACACCTGTGTGAACAGCCAGGAGACCCCCCCCATGTTATGTTACATAGTTACATAGTTAGTACGGTCGAAAAAAGACATATGTCCATCAAGTTCAACCAGGGAATTAAGGGGTAGGGGTGTGGCGCGATATTGGGGAAGGGATGAGATTTTATATTTCTTCATAAGCATTAATCTTATTTTGTCAATTAGGAACATTCAGCACCCACCCGCTATCAAGGCAGCTGCCTATCATGTCATGCCCTACCTGCACAGGTGTGCTGGCTACTCAAATGATCCAATTAAGGAGGCCATTTAGTCAGCAGCAGCAGAAGTCCTGTGCCTGGACGCTCCAACAGCGGCCAGACACAAGCAGAAGCAGAAGCAGCAGAAGCAGCAGCAGCAGCACCACCTTTTGTTTTTGGCTGCAGCAGCAGCAGCAAGGCCCACAGGGCTGGCTAGCTGGCTAGCCAGCAAGCAGGTAGCAATGAAAGTAGGAATCTTTCTTTTTAACCCTGTAAGGGGGTGGTGCACTGTACCCGAAGATACTGCCATATCGGGTCAATGCATAGGGCGACGGAAGCAAGCTTCGAAATCGGCCCCCGTTCTCAAAAATCCATTTAATATATGGTCCCCAGATAGGGGACGTATCAGATATTAAACTGATAAGAACAGATACTACACTTGATCTTAGCCAAAAGGCCGAGAAGCGATAACCGTGAAAGGGGCGGGCCCAACAAGGTCCCCTTCATGGGCACTATCACTGCTTGCTGTCAGGGAGGCTGCAGACAATTTTCCATGCACACTCTGGGCTGGGGGGCAGTCAACCACCAGTACACACAGCAGAACCTAAACCCATACCATTATTGCTAAGCAGCAAGACAGGGGCCCATTGCACTCCCACGGGGCCTTTTTAAATGCAATCCATAACCCGGATTTGCCAGGAACCCTTCTTACTCCTCCTACTTGCATGTGACACTGGGCTTAGGATCTGCATAGGAAACACACACACAAGCACACACCTACCTTTGTTGCCTGCAGATGCCTCCTTGGCTGTCCCCAAACGGTATCAAACCAACACCCACGAGGAGCTGTAAGCATAGAGGACATGCCTGCACCCCATTGGACTTACCTGTGTGGGTTAAATCCGGGTTATTTGACAACCTATGGCGGTGATGGTTCTGCTCAGGCAGAGCAGTGCTGATGCTCCTCATAAAGCTGTCGCTGCTGTGAAGGTTCTAGGTGACATCACAAATCCCTATGGTTACATACACAACAAAGCTGGGTTGTTGTTGTTTACACTCTGCAAGGCCTGTGGAAGTGAGTGACATCATAGCACTGTAGTTCTGAGGGTTCTAGATGGATGCAACAATCTCCTGTTGCTTCTATGAAGGCCATAATAGACGACATCACCAAACAGCTCCATAGTCACATACACAGCAAAGGAGAGATGTTGTTTACACCTAGTGATGTCAGTGGTATTGAGTGACATCACAGCACAGTGCTAAGGCTCCTGGGCCTGGACACAGCAGCGGCTGCAATATCTCAACGGAGAATACGTTTATATATATGTGTGTGTGTGCGCGTATATATATATATATATATATATATATATATATATATATATATTTCTCCGCCGAAATCACTTTTAAACCCATTTCCACCTTTTTTTCCCTTCTCTTCCTCTTACTTTTTTTTCACGTTTTTTTACGTTTTTCTCCTTTTCGCCTCTTTTCTGGGCGTATTATTCTTCTTTTTCTTCTTTTTTTTCGTCTAATGCATACCCCATCAGTGCAGCAATGCTTATTCAATACCGCCAGCAGATGGAGACACTGGGGGATAATTTTCTAAGGATTTATACTGATTTTTCCTGTCTGAATTTGTCGCACAGAAAGTTGCAGGCCAAATATGTGTGACATTTCTGCGACTTTAGCTTCTAGAGCATTTTTACAACATTATACATAGGTGCTGAATACATAAAAAGCGACTGTTCAGCGACAGACAAGTCGCATCGGCTGAAAGTAGGCCAGAATGTCAGTCCATGTTGGAGCAGGTTTAGATACAGTCTAAAGTATAGATCTCAAAGTCTGTGCACAGAATTTAGCAAGGGCCTCGCACCTTCTGATGCATCAGGTAGGTGCACAATAGCATAGCCTAACCCTCTGTACTTTGGTCTATATTGATGCGGGACATAGACAGCCAGCTGATGACCAATCCATTAGTGCAATGGATGGCTGGAAGCATTTGTCTTTGCCTTTGCAATACCACAGAAGCAATGCATGGTCAATGTACAGCAATGACACACCTGTGTGAACAGCCAGGAGACCCCCCCCATGTTATGTTACATAGTTACATAGTTAGTACGGTCGAAAAAGACATATGTCCATCAAGTTCAACCAGGGAATTAAGGGGTAGGGGTGTGGCGCGATATTGGGGAAGGGATGAGATTTTATATTTCTTCATAAGCATTAATCTTATTTTGTCAATTAGGAACATTCAGCACCCACCCGCTATCAAGGCAGCTGCCTATCATGTCATGCCCTACCTGCACAGGTGTGCTGGCTACTCAAATGATCCAATTAAGGAGGCCATTTAGTCAGCAGCAGCAGAAGTCCTGTGCCTGGACGCTCCAACAGCGGCCAGACACAAGCAGAAGCAGAAGCAGCAGAAGCAGCAGCAGCACCACCTTTTGTTTTTTGGCTGCAGCAGCAGCAGCAAGGCCCACAGGGCTGGCTAGCTGGCTAGCCAGCAAGCAGGTAGCAATGAAAGTAGGAATCTTTCTTTTTAACCCTGTAAGGGGGTGGTGCACTGTACCCGAAGATACTGCCATATCGGGTCAATGCATAGGGCGACGGAAGCAAGCTTCGAAATCGGCCCCCGTTCTCAAAAATCCATTTAATATATGGTCCCCAGATAGGGGACGTATCAGATATTAAACTGATAAGAACAGATACTACACTTGATCTTAGCCAAAAGGCCGAGAAGCGATAACCGTGAAAGGGGCGGGCCCAACAAGGTCCCCTTCATGGGCACTATCACTGCTTGCTGTCAGGGAGGCTGCCAGACAATTTTCCATGCACACTCTGGGCTGGGGGGCAGTCAACCACCAGTACACACAGCAGAACCTAAACCCATACCATTATTGCTAAGCAGCAAGACAGGGGCCCATTGCACTCCCACGGGGCCTTTTTAAATGCAATCCATAACCCGGATTTGCCAGGAACCCTTCTTACTCCTCCTACTTGCATGTGACACTGGGCTTAGGATCTGCATAGGAAACACACACACAAGCACACACCTACCTTTGTTGCCTGCAGATGCCTCCTTGGCTGTCCCCAAACGGTATCAAACCAACACCCACGGGAAGCTGTAAGCATAGAGGACATGCCTGCACCCCATTGGACTTACCTGTGTGGGTTAAATCCGGGTTATTTGACAACCTATGGCGGTGATGGTTCTGCTCAGGCAGAGCAGTGCTGATGCTCCTCATAAAGCTGTCGCTGCTGTGAAGGTTCTAGGTGACATCACAAATCCCTATGGTTACATACACAACAAAGCTGGGTTGTTGTTGTTTACACTCTGCAAGGCCTGTGGAAGTGAGTGACATCATAGCACTGTAGTTCTGAGGGTTCTAGATGGATGCAACAATCTCCTGTTGCTTCTATGAAGGCCATAATAGACGACATCACCAAACAGCTCCATAGTCACATACACAGCAAAGGAGAGATGTTGTTTACACCTAGTGATGTCAGTGGTATTGAGTGACATCACAGCACAGTGCTAAGGCTCCTGGGCCTGGACACAGCAGCGGCTGCAATATCTCAACGGAGAATACGTTTATATATATGTGTGTGTGTGCGCGTATATATATATATATATATATATATATATATATATAATATTTCTCCGCCGAAATCACTTTTAAACCCATTTCCACCTTTTTTTCCCTTCTCTTCCTCTTACTTTTTTTTCACGTTTTTTTACGTTTTTCTCCTTTTCGCCTCTTTTCTGGGCGTATTATTCTTCTTTTTCTTCTTTTTTTTCGTCTAATGCATACCCCATCAGTGCAGCAATGCTTATTCAATACCGCCAGCAGATGGAGACACTGGGGGATAATTTTCTAAGGATTTATACTGATTTTTCCTGTCTGAATTTGTCGCACAGAAAGTTGCAGGCCAAATATGTGTGACATTTCTGCGACTTTAGCTTCTAGAGCATTTTTACAACATTATACATAGGTGCTGAATACATAAAAAGCGACTGTTCAGCGACAGACAAGTCGCATCGGCTGAAAGTAGGCCAGAATGTCAGTCCATGTTGGAGCAGGTTTAGATACAGTCTAAAGTATAGATCTCAAAGTCTGTGCACAGAATTTAGCAAGGGCCTCGCACCTTCTGATGCATCAGGTAGGTGCACAATAGCATAGCCTAACCCTCTGTACTTTGGTCTATATTGATGCGGGACATAGACAGCCAGCTGATGACCAATCCATTAGTGCAATGGATGGCTGGAAGCATTTGTCTTTGCCTTTGCAATACCACAGAAGCAATGCATGGTCAATGTACAGCAATGACACACCTGTGTGAACAGCCAGGAGACCCCCCCCATGTTATGTTACATAGTTACATAGTTAGTACGGTCGAAAAAAGACATATGTCCATCAAGTTCAACCAGGGAATTAAGGGGTAGGGGTGTGGCGCGATATTGGGGAAGGGATGAGATTTTATATTTCTTCATAAGCATTAATCTTATTTTGTCAATTAGGAACATTCAGCACCCACCCGCTATCAAGGCAGCTGCCTATCATGTCATGCCCTACCTGCACAGGTGTGCTGGCTACTCAAATGATCCAATTAAGGAGGCCATTTAGTCAGCAGCAGCAGAAGTCCTGTGCCTGGACGCTCCAACAGCGGCCAGACACAAGCAGAAGCAGAAGCAGCAGAAGCAGCAGCAGCACCACCTTTTGTTTTTTGGCTGCAGCAGCAGCAGCAAGGCCCACAGGGCTGGCTAGCTGGCTAGCCAGCAAGCAGGTAGCAATGAAAGTAGGAATCTTTCTTTTTAACCCTGTAAGGGGGTGGTGCACTGTACCCGAAGATACTGCCATATCGGGTCAATGCATAGGGCGACGGAAGCAAGCTTCGAAATCGGCCCCCGTTCTCAAAAATCCATTTAATATATGGTCCCCAGATAGGGGACGTATCAGATATTAAACTGATAAGAACAGATACTACACTTGATCTTAGCCAAAAGGCCGAGAAGCGATAACCGTGAAAGGGGCGGGCCCAACAAGGTCCCCTTCATGGGCACTATCACTGCTTGCTGTCAGGGAGGCTGCCAGACAATTTTCCATGCACACTCTGGGCTGGGGGGCAGTCAACCACCAGTACACACAGCAGAACCTAAACCCATACCATTATTGCTAAGCAGCAAGACAGGGGCCCATTGCACTCCCACGGGGCCTTTTTAAATGCAATCCATAACCCGGATTTGCCAGGAACCCTTCTTACTCCTCCTACTTGCATGTGACACTGGGCTTAGGATCTGCATAGGAAACACACACACAAGCACACACCTACCTTTGTTGCCTGCAGATGCCTCCTTGGCTGTCCCCAAACGGTATCAAACCAACACCCACGGGAAGCTGTAAGCATAGAGGACATGCCTGCACCCCATTGGACTTACCTGTGTGGGTTAAATCCGGGTTATTTGACAACCTATGGCGGTGATGGTTCTGCTCAGGCAGAGCAGTGCTGATGCTCCTCATAAAGCTGTCGCTGCTGTGAAGGA